>NC_051314.1:136021093-136322760 GCF_015220235.1 Choloepus didactylus
GTTGATACCTTAGTTTGGACATTTTCATGGCCTTAAAATTGTAACTTGTAAGCTAATAAATCTCCATTGTTAAAAACCAGTCCATTTCTGGTACATTGCATTTTGGCAACTTTAGCAAACCAAAGCAATGGATTTAGTTTAGGATGACTAAATCCCATGGGGAGAAGTCCACTGAGGTTTGCCTGGGGAAAAGACTCTGTCTCCTTTACTGGAGAAACAGGGAGGTGAAACTGTTTTCATTCTAATGGCTTTGGGGAGTTATAACATTCAAGGGTCTTAAGGAATACTCAAGCAGATAATTCATGAAATGTTGGCACTGATTAAGTAATTCATTTATTCTCTCAGTGCCTTTTAGCCAAAGACTACTGGGAATAACCCCATAGTTAAACAAGTTAGGTTTATTGCTCGTCTCAGTGTTGGAGAACACACACCATGGGGAACTATGAAGTGTTGCAGTAAGAGAAAGTTAAAAGAAACTATTACAGGATGTGGACTTTGGTTGGGTGATTTGGGAGAGGATCTAAAGAAGTAGAAGTTTGCTCTAGATTGGATGATGTCTATGATTGAGCAACTGAATAAATCTAACCTACAGGGAGGGGAGACTAGAACAAGGATAAAGCTGTAATTAGTACAGGAATAACAGTCAGTCATTTTGGCCAAGAGAGAGGGAGGGTTTCGTATTTTGTGGGTGGCACAGTGACCTTGTTTCTGTCTGTACTTCTACAAAATTATGAAGTGGACTTCCGTTGTCTCATTTTATCTTGGTCTCAGAGTGACCTGTTTGAGGTTGGTGTTCCGTGAGATTGTTTATGTCTAATAGGAGAATAACATGCTTTAGCTGTGAGTGACAGGCTTCTGAATGTCAGGGGCTGCCCTTTCTTTCTTTCTTCCATCCTTCCTTCCTTCCTTCCTTCCTTCCTTCCTTCCTTCCTTCCTTCCTTTCTCAATTCATTTGGCATTATTGAGTGCTTACTGTGTGCTTGGAATATTAAAAAAGTAGTGAGATACTCATGAATCAGTCTACAACTGTTAATCCAATGTGGCTAGGGGAATGCAGTGTGTTGACTGGAGAAGAGATGGGGATCCCAAACCAAGAAGGACTGGCTTAGACCCATCAACCTCCAACATCCCACTCCTCACCCTTTTAGAAATCTGTCCATACCTTGCTTGAAAGACTCACTTGAGACAGATACAATAAGGCAGAAACAGACTATTGCCAATAAAGACTCTTTCTCCTGACAGGGATACTCTGGGGTGTAGGAGGAGCCAATTTTATGTTTTTCTTGGGGTTGGAGTGGGCTACAGAAGTGAAGTCAGGGAGCTAGAGCAATCAGAACTTATAGCAAAGGGAAGAGGTAACTGGCAGACCTCTTCCACAAGTAAAGAGGGGAGCTACTCTACGGGTCCACTGACATGATACAAGCCAAGTCTTTGCCTTCATCCCTCCCTTCATTTCATTTGTTAAGAAGCTTTCTCAGGAATGACAATGCCTTGCCTTTATTCTGCTGATTGGTACCTCTAAGTCTTTGGAATACTGCCCATTTTTCATATTTTAACATAAGCAGATCTAGTTCTGGCAAAATAGTGATTTGAGTGAAGTCTTTTGTCTTCCTAGATTCAGTACTCTTCCTGAAGAGTCAAACTCTCAGTGCAGGAAAAGATCTCAAAAGTCTTCTGGTCTACCCATCCTTTCCACACCCAAGACCCAAACTGGGTCATGGAATTCTATGCTGAACCACCTCCAAAGAAAGGAAATTCGTTACCACCACATAACCACTCCATCTTGCCACAACTCTGGCTTCTTTTTGCATAGCTTCCACCTGTTGATTATACTTCTATACTTGGGGCCATGAAGAAAATTATATTTTCTCTTCTAGGCAACAGCCTTTCAGATAATTGAAGAATCTTGTGATGTGTTTCTTTATTTCCTTGTCTTCAATTTTTCTCCTCCAGGATAAGCATCACCAGTCTTGCTTTTATCTTCTTGCAGCTATCAACATGTACTATAATTTTCACAAACTTGAGTAAAATACAGATTCCTTTAAAGAAAAAAATATACACTCTATATATGAGCCCTATAGTTGGCTTAAATTAGTTTTTATTATTTTCACCTATGTAAATATAAGTGGGGTATAAATCCCTTATATTTATAGTCCTTGTGCGGTTTGACTGCATTGTGTTCCCCAGAAAAAACCATATTCTTTGATGAAATCTTGTGGGGCAGATGTTTTAGTGCTGATCAGATTATAATTCTTTGAGTGTTTCCGTGGAGATGCACCCCACCCAACTGTGGGTGATGACTCTGATTGGATAATTTCCATGGAGGTGTTACCCCACCCTGAATGGGTCTAAATTAAATCACTAAATTAAATGAGGTGACAAACAGAAGGAACTCAGTGCAGCTGTGAGTGACATTTGGAAGAGGAGCTACAGCCAAGAGGGACACTTTGAAGAATGCACAGAAGCTGAGAGAGGAGCTGCAGATGAGAGACAGGTTGAAGATGGCCATTGAAAGCAAACTCTTGCTCCGGAAAAGCCAAGAGAGGACAAACACCCCAAGAGCAACTAAGAGTGACATTTTTGAGAAACTGCAGCCTAGAGAGGAACGTCCTGGGAGAAAGCCATTTTGAACCCAGAACTTTGGTGCAGACGCCAGCCACGTGCCTTCCCAGCTAACAGAGCTTTTCTGGACACCATTGGCCATCCTCCAGTGAAGGTACCTGATTGTTGATGACTTACCTTGGATGCTTTATGGCCTTAATACTGTAACTTTGTAACCAAATAAACCCCTTTTATAAAAGCCAATCCATTTCTGGCGTTTTGCTTTCCAGCAGCATTAGCAAACTAGAACAGTCCTTAAACTTGAAATTTGCAGATTAAAAAATAAGCAAAGGTGTAAAATTGGTAATATTAACAACATTAACTTAACGTGACAAAATGTTTTACTGAAACTGAATTGTTGTTTATAAGGTGAAGATAATATATCGTAATGCAGAGTCTTTTGAGCTCTGCATGGGAATGTACTCTGATGCCTCGTGAGGACCCAGTTCTCTCACTACTTTTTCTGTATTAAAATCCAGCTAAAAAATTTATTATCTATCTCATAGGGTTAATGTGAGAATTCTAAGCAATTTTGTATGTCAAACACAGTCCTTGGCAAAGAATAAATAGTCAAAAAATGACAGCTATTGTTATTATAATTGGAATAGATGATGCTAAGTACATAACTGGTGCTTAATATCTGCTTACTGATTTGAATGAAATACAATAAAACCTCGCTGATAAACACCATCCAAGTGTAGAACTAGTGTCCAGTCCCTAAGGCGGCTTTTGAAATTTGCTCTGAAAATTTCTGGTCGTGAATCTTTCTAAATTAAACAGACTTGGCAGTTGCTTATTAGAAAGTAGGTCATCTAGGTACAAGCAAGAAAGCCAGAGCGGAGTCATAATAAGATAGAAAGGATATCCCTTGCTGCATTTCATCCAATCAGCTATGCTACTCTTATCAAGAGCTGAAATTTTATGTCTAGAATCAAGAAAATGTTATTGACCTGTCTCCATCACTTTGGCTGCCCCCGAGATGTATTAAGTTTTGATTATCTTTGTCTTTGAAAGCAATAAATGGTATCTCCCTGAAAGTTAATGAACTATTCACAGAGTTTTGATGTAGTGAAACTCTATAAACACTTTTGTACCATCTACACCACCACAAAGAGTAGATTTACAACTTGGTTTTGGGTCCTGAATCTATGTTACCTTCCTACCGCTATTTATGAAAACTTAACTTTAATCAAAGAATATAGTCAAATTGGCAAAGATGATAATTGTTACTTTCAAAGATCTTGTCAAAATAGATGTCCTTCCTTGGATTCATGTGTCTTTTTGAGTTATTATGAATTTTGAGTCATAAAGTAATATTAACCTTTATGTGCAGGTTTTTACCATAGGGTAATGGGATATTTTGACCGAATACCATCACAACCTGGTTTTTGGGTCTAGGTGTATCAGCAGAGCCCCATATTAGACACAGATTTCACTAACGCAAGAATATTCACAGTTGTGTTATAGGCTCAGCTCAAGTTGCTAGTTTTCTTTCTTATTCAGAATATTTATATAGAGACACATCGAAGAAACACATGTTCACCCAAGCACCACACATGCACACACATGCGCGCACACACAATTTTCTGCTTTGTAGCTAACATGAAACTAAAACATCGTGGTTGTTTTGGTTGTTTTGAATCAAGTTCTCTGGTAGTAATTTCCAGTAACTATTTTTAAATGTCTCTTTCAAGTCAGGAGGCCCAGGGAAGACCTATTTTGCCCTGGCCCATAATTTTAGCAGTTCTGTTTCTCAACGTTTTATTCAGGAATTAATCTTGATTTGCAATCTCCAAACTGGGGAATGCAGACTACATGAAGACTTCCTAGGGAGGACATAGGCTGGGTAGTTTTAAAAGAACCAATTTTCAATTCCTTGATTCCCATGCATACTTTTTCCTAAAAATGACCTGTCTGAGGAAGCATCACGGGAAGGTTTTCATGCTGTTCTCTTTTTCTGTCTCCCCCTTCACAATCCCCCTTCTCTTACTTTATCAAAGAAAGACAGACCCCTTTCCCAGCAGGGTTCTTAACTGGATGTGTTGCCCTCTGGTGTAAAAACCTCTATGCCATCAAACAAACGGTCAGTTAAAAATATTGGTGTCTGGAGTCATTCCTATATTAAAGCATCACAAACCCACGGGAGTGATCCATGTGGGTGAAGCAAGGCATTGGAATCAGGGTATTTTGACCTGAAGGATATTCTGAACCCAGATATATCATAGAAATTGGGTTTGCCACAAGTGATGACACTTTTTTTTTTTCCTATTACTTCATCCATTCCATCCATTGATCACTGTCAAGGAATGCATCACTTCTGAGGGAAAATCCAATAAGACTGAAGTAGAGAATCTGATAAGTGAAGTAAGAGACCATCCATAAAATCATACTGCAAGCAGCAGTACTTTATTTCCATCAGGTAGCAAACTCTTGGCAAGGCTCTGTGCCTTATCTGTCCATTCATCCATCCATCTATCTTAAAACACTAGAATTTCAAACTTGCTAAAAGGCTACCATACATAACCCCTCTGCATGTTCACCTTGGTCACTCAATGAGAAGGTGTTGGGTGAAAACCTTCCTTCATCCCTGCCTCAGTCTGGGTTTTAGGTGCATATTTTACTTGATTTCAAGGAGAAAGAAGCAAACAATTCCATATTAATTTTCTAAAGATCACATCCTTAGGTAAAATAAACTAGCTTTCTATGCTGCGTGCAAGCTTAGCAGCCCAAAACAACACAAATGTTATTATTCCACAATGTCTGTGGGTCAGGGGTCTGGGTACAGGTTCACTGGGTTTTCCACTCAGGATCTCACCAGGCTGAAATGATGGTGTTGGCCAAGGCTGCTACTCTCTCTGAGGCTCAGGGCTTTCTTCTGTAGGCAGTGGTTGTTTGCAAATTTCATTTCCTTGTGGTTGTCTGACTGAGGTCCCATTTTCTTCCTAGCTGTTACTGAGGACTACTCTCAGCTCCCAGAGGCTGCCCACAGTTCCAGTTATGCATCCCCCATAGGTAGTTCCCAATATGGCCATTTTCTTTCTTCCAGGCCAACAGGAGCATGTCTACTTTTGCTTCTTGATTCTATAAAGGCACATCCGAATAGGGCAGACTCACACATGGTGTTCTCTCTTTTGAGGAACTCAAAGTCAACTAATTTGCAACCTAACCATAGGACTATATCCTGTCATATTCACAGTTACTGCCCATACTTGAGGGGAGGGGATTATACAAGGTTTGTACATCAGGAGGTGGGAATCTTGAGGACCAACTTTTAACTCTGCCTACCACAGTCCCCACTGTGGCCCTTGATGATTTTTGTCCCTTCCAAATGCAAAATACATCCACCCCCTCCAAAGGCTCCTTCAGAGTCTTACCCCATTACAGTCTCAACTCTTGTCTCTATAAGGTATATTATCTGTTGATGAGTACAAAAATCTCATTACCTAAATCCCATCATTTCATCAGCTCAAAGTCCAAAAGCTCACCTAAATTTTGTCAACTCAATTCCAAAATTTAAATCAGTTCTAGATGTGGATAAGGTTACTAAGGACAATCCATTGAGTAAAGCTGCTGGGGCACAATTTCTCTCCGTCTGTGTATGTGTAAGACTAAAGAAACAGATTACATGTTCCCAACATTCAATGGTGGGGGAGACATAAGATAGCAGTTATAGACATGCTGGTTCCAAAGGGGAAAAATGGAAGGCAAAAAAGGAGGCACCTGTCAAAGCAGTTTTGAAATGCAGCTGAGCAAATGGGAATTTCTTGATTAGATTTCAAGGCCTGGGAATAATTTACCACATCCTTCTGCTCTGCCTTCTGAGCTCTAGGTTCAGCTTCCTCAGTCATCTTTTCTTTTTTTTTTAATGAAAGGCAGCACATGTTTACATTTGAGTAGTTTTATCAGTTTCCTTCCTGAGTAGAAATTTGGGGGTTCAACAGCCTCTTTTCATTACCTACTCTATTTGCCCCAAAACTTTTAGTTCAAGCTGGCAGTGTTTCTGCTGAAACAATTTTCTTAAGAAGTTTGTGGGTCTTTCATGAATTTCAGTGGAATTCACTCCTTTAGACAAAAGACACCGCCATAAATCTTTTCAAGATAATTCTTTCACTATCTTTGGATCCTACTGAAATGGCTGAAAGACAACACTTTAAAGCTTCCTAGAGTTCCTCCAGTTTTACTTAGAGTACTGGTGAGGCAGACTTTTAATCTCTTGAAAGAGCACTTTCTGACCTTTTCACCTTTCTGAGGTTATCCTTTCATCAGTTGTTGGGCATTTGAGTTATTTCCAGTTTGTGGCTATTATGAATAAAGCTTCTATAAATGCTTGTTTACAAGTCTTTGGGTGAATATATGCTTTCATTTCTTTTGGGAAAATACTTAGGAGTGGAATTGCTAGGTAATATGTGAAAAGCACTGTAAGGAACTGCCAAACCTTTTCCAAAGTAGTTGCATCATTTTACACTCCTCCTAGCAATGCATGCAATTTTTGATTGCTCAGTATGTTAAATTCTAGCACTTTTAGTATGTCTGTAGTAGTATCACTTTGTAGTTTTAATTTGCATTTCCTGATGACTGCATATTGGGCATTTTTCATGCACTTTTTGCTATTAGTGTAAATTTCTTTGTGAAGCGTCTCTTCAAGTTGCTTTGCCCATGTTTTTAATGGCTTGTTTTTTATTATTGAATTGAAGGGATTCTTTATATACATATTCTTGACACTAGCCCCTTTTCGGATTGTCTGTTTTAGCTTTATAGAAAGCATTAAAGTCAAGTAGGTAGCTCCTCCAATTTTATTCTATTTTCGAGACTGTTTTGGTTATTTAGGTCCATATACATATCTTATAATCTGTCTGCATTTGAAAAAAAAAAGCTGCAATTTTGATAGGTATTACATAGAATCTATAAATTAATTTTGGGAGAATTGACATCTTGATATTGACTTACAATCTATGAGCATAATATATTTATCCAAGCCTAAATAAAAGCTTTCTACAGTTTCTCTCAGTAATGATTTCTATTTCTCAGTAAATAGGTCTTGCACAACCCAAGTATTTTATATTTTTAACACTAATAGAAGTAGAATTGTTTTAAAAATTTAATTTGATGGTATAAAAAATGCAACTAATTTTGTGTGTAGGTCTTGTATCCCATGACCTTGCTAAACTCACTTGTTAATTCTAGTGGTTACTTTAAATATTTGTTAGGATTTTCAACCTAAACAATAATATCATCTGCAAATAAAAGCAGTTTTACTTCTTCCATTCAATATCTATGTTTTTTATTTCTTTTTCTTTCCTTATTGTACTGTATAGGAATGCCAGTACCTTATTGAATTGAAGTGGTTGGAATAGATATCCTTGCTTTTTCGTGATCTTAGGAGGGAGATGTCCAACATTTCACTACTTAGTATGATATTAGTTGTAGGATTTTCATAAATATACTGTATTAGCTGATAAAGTTCCCTTCTATTCCTGGTCTGTTGAGGGTTTTTATCACTAATAGGAGTTGAGTTTTGCTAAACACTTTTTCGTTGCATCTATGGATATGATTATATGCTCTTTCCCTTTTATTTTCTTAACAGCATATCTTTAGACCATTGCTTTTTTTCTCCTTGCAATGCTAGTGAGATATAGTCACATACTGTGCCAGTTTGGATATAAAATGTCCCCCAGAAAAACCATATTCTTTAATGCAGTCATGTGGGGGCAGACTGATTAGTCTGTTGATTAGGGTGGAAACATTTGATTAAATTATTTCCATGGCAATGTGGACTCTACCCATTCAAGGTGGGTCTCAATTAAATCACTGGAGCCATATAAGAGAGCTCACAGACAGAAGGAGCTCAGAGCAGCTAAGAGAGACTTTTGGAGAGATGCTTGGGAGCTGATGCTTACAGATGTTTGAAGACATTTGGAGATGCTAGCCCAGAGACATTTTGGAGAAAGACACATTGAAACCAGAACCCTGGAGCAAAAGATCAGTAGATTTCTTATTGTATACTGGACATTGTTAATACTATGTTGTTAAGAGTCGGGATTTTTTATTTTGGTCTTCCTTTAGAAAGTGTACTTTTTGTAATATAGGCAGTTAATTTACTATGGATCAGCTTGATCCTTTAAAGCTTTGCTTACAGGTCTTTGTTAGGGTTGCTCTAGAATGGTGCTTACTCTTGGGGTAGACTAGCCTTGCTCTTAAGGTGTGACCTTTCTGGGATTTAGAGTGACAGCTAGTCTGTCTCCTAGAATCATGTAAATTCTGCATTTAGCTTCCAGATTCCAGAATCTGTCCTCTGACAAGCCTCAGGGATTCTTGCCCAATGTTTGCACAGCTTAGTAATTCAGATAAAAAAATTAATAGGAGCCCTGTGCAGATTTTTTGAGCTCTCTTCTTTCCAATTGCCTTTTCTGCACACTCCATACTTCTATTTAGCCCAGACTTTGATGTCTTCTTCCCCAGGTCAGTGAGACCATCATTATCTGGTTGAGATCCATTTACCCATGATGGGTCCAGAAAGTGTCCTAGGCAGAAGGTTAGGGTGATAATCAAGCTCACATATATTTCCACTCTTTCAGGGTTCACTATCCCATGCTGCCTATTTTCTAATGTCTGAAAGCAATTGCATCATATATTGCATTAGTTTCCTAAGGCTGCCTTGACAAAACATCACAAACTAGGTGGCTTAAAACAATGGAAATTTTTTGTCTCAGAGGGTTGGAAGCTAGAAGTCTGAAATAAAGATGTTTGCATGGCCTCGCTCTCTCTGAAACCTGTAAGAGAGAATCTTTTCTTGCCTCCTCTAGCTTCTGGTGTTTGCTTGGCAATCCTTAGCATTCATCGACTTGATACATCACTTCGATCTCTGCACCTGTCTTCACAGGTGACTCTCCTCCTCTTTTGATAACACCAGTCATGTTGGCTTAGGGCCCACACTAATTTAGGAGAAACTCATCTTAATTTGAATGCATCTGCCTAGACCCTATTTCCAAATAAGGTCATGTTCACAGATACTGGGGGTTAAAACTTCACCATCTTTGGGGTGGGGAATACGTTAACAGAATTGTTATCCTACACTTTGTTAAATTTTAAAGAAAAATTAAGATTCTGTGTGGGTAAGAGAGAATATGGAAGTTTCCTTTTTTCCTCTCTTCTTCTCCTCCCTTTCTCTTTTTCTATTTACTTCTATCAGATATTTACTAAGTTCCTTCTATACATCCAAGGACTGAGCTCTACCAGGATGAATACAATCTCCATTTCATTTTCTTGGAATGATATGCCCACTGTGTCTGGAGAATAGGATGCTTTGGGGTAAGAGGAGATGAAATGGGAGAGGTATTTTGGAACCAGATAATCAAATGCTAAGCACTATGTTCATGGGTGTGGACTTTCTTTTGCAGGCGAATCTATCTCAAACTTGAGAACTCACAAACTTCTGAGAATATGATTTGAAAATACCTGTTGAAGGCAATGAAAGCTCTCAATGATGCAAAGAAAGAAAGGAAGAAGAGAAGGAAGGAAGGAAGGAAATGAGAAAAATTCATTATACTTAAGAAAAAAATTATTCACACTCAACCAAGTTCTTATTTATAAGTGATCCCAAGAAAGTCAGATTTTTCACCTTCTTTTTTCTAGTCTGTATCATTTTCCTCAGATGAATTTATATTTCTGAAACCTGACAGTCATGAGCTGTGTTAAATGAATAGAGAACAGTTTGTAACACAGATGACATCTGTAAGCTTTTTGATAGATGCTGTCCCCTTACATAATGTATTGTATTTTCCCAGTACTTTTTTATCTTGGGACTCTGATTTATAGCAAGAGCAGGAAGCCTAATCTCTACCTGTCGTTCCATTTTGAACTTCATAATCAAACATTCTTTCTTGTACTGAACTTTGGGAACCTTATTTGTTTTGGATCATCTTCCCTCTCCCTTTACAATCCCAATCACCAATGTGCTTGCTTAGCTTCACAGCATCTCTGAGTTTCTATGCTGGTCCATCCCAGTGCCACTGTGTGAGATCCATCCCTCACCCTGCCCCTCCATTGCTCTGTACCACAGGGAGATGACATCCACAGTGTGAGTTTCCCACAGGCTCCCATGGCAGCTAGCTTTGCTTTGGGCTCAGCTAATGGATGAGAGATTGGAGGGTGTGTGGTGGGTGGGTTGGGAGGAGAGAGACAATGGTGTTTTTTTCTTCCCCCATGACCCAGGTTGGCATCTCTGTTAGCAACTGCACCTCCTCGTGACTCTAAATCCTACCAGACACATCTGAAATAGTTCCAGCTTCCATTATGGTGATCCTGGTCCTAGGGTTCAGGTGACCCCACTTCCTCCTTTTGCCCTCACCATGAAAGCAGTGGCTTCCTGCTGCTGCTAATCCCTGGATTAATTGCCTGCTGAGTTTGGCTTCTGAGCTCCTTCACCATCCATGGAACCACTACCCTGCAACAAATTCTTTTGGTGGCAAATACTATTTTTATGTTTTCCTGGTTAAATGCTAACAGATACAGTCTATTACAAAGTGGTTTAATTCTCTGATTGTCCATAAACAGTAACTATTATCTATAATCATGATTCTCAATGGTTTCGCAGTGGCCAACACAAAAATATAAGCTCTCCTTTTAATTTTTCCAGAAAGTGAAATGCAAGTCCAAAGACTCGTTTTACATATAAGAGCTACTTACCAGTAATCTTATAAGTGGGTTATTAAAGGTTACTACTGTTACTGTACATATTCCAAAATGCTTTGGATAGTCTTGGAGAAAAATATTTCTAAATATTGTTGTGGTTTGTCTATATATGTTGATTTATTAATACAATTATTTGCAATGTGGGATAATATCTCCCCAACCAGCTTGTGAACTTCAGATCTGACCACATATTAAAATACATTTGAAGCATTTGGAAAATACTGGTTCCCAGATCCCAACCCAGACTCACAATGTCTGCCTGTCTGAAGAAAGGGGGCCCAGGGACACATGTTTTGACAATCCTCCCATGAGACGCTTCAGCCACTATCTTCTCAACCTAAAGATGGGTGTTTGGGAAAACAGCGCAAATATTTTCCAAAGTCCCAATTGATCAACTACCTGCTTATTTCCTTTTACCTTTAAGAAACTTACAGCAACTGGAAATAAACATTGAACCTGATATTGAAAGCATTCAAATCCACTCAGGACATTTAGGATGCTCTGAGAAGTGCCCCGTTTATTTCCTTGAAACTCTCAACTTCTGAGGTTTGCTACAAAAACACTTAGTCATTCTGAGGTGTGACTATTTGTGTCTGATGGACAGGAAAGGGGGAAAATTTTACTCATGTCAATTAATAAAGAAGTTCTGGAAAGATCTTAGGTTTCCAGAAAATAAGGCAACCTACAAACACGAGTAGACCTTCTTGTACTTGTTTTGAAATACCTGTAACCGAGATTTAGACTGGGTGGGAAACTAGGGTCACAAAACAATATTTTCTGAAAATGACTCCGTCTTCAAAGTTCCCCAAAACTCTGAGAACTTCTGGGGGATTTTCATATATGTTCACTGTGGGAGAGGGTGCTGGTTGTACTTCAGTGACCATTCTCCAACCTGCCTTGGAATTAGAAATTTCAAATGGGCACATGAATTTTCAGAATAACTATGTTTCCCAGTCTCTGTTTCTGCAGGGTGTGACCATGTGTTGAATCTCTGGCCAGAGGGGTAAATGTGGAAGCGACATACAATTTCTTGGTCAAGGAAAGATCCATGTTTCCTGCTGCTCATCGTTTGCTCTTTCCGGGGGCTGGAATGCAGATGTGGTGGCGTGTGGAGGAGGGAGATCTGGGGCCAGGATGAGGGAGCAGCTAGAGAGCAGGAGTGAGGGTTTTTGAAGGCTTCAATGCCAGCCAGATTTTTACAAGAAAGAGAACTGCACATGTAACGTACACAAGCCACTGTCGTTGAGCCGCTGTTACACATAATCAGTCCCGCATTCTCACATGTGAACACGGGGCTCTTGGTCACTGTTTAACATCTGCTTCAGCAGTTTCCAGGCTAAGAGGCTGTGCTGCCTTTGAGGTGGTTTGACTGGCACTGGATGTCTGAGGGGCCTAGAAATTGCTGTGAAAGCAGTTTCCACAGGTGCCGAAGTTGCCAGTGTCTGCTATGCTCAAAGCCCCCTGGAGGCCACGTCTTGAACACAGGCATGCCTCGGAGATATTGCAGGTTCGGTTCCAGACCACCACAATAAAGTGAGTATTACAATAAAGTGAGTCACACGATTTTTTTGGTTTTCCAGTGCATACCAAAGCTATGTTTACACTCTACTATAGTCTATTAACTGTGCAATAGCATTATGCCTAAAAAAACAGTGTATATTCCTTCATTAAAATGTAACACAGAGACACAAGTGAGCCCATGCTGCTGGAAAAATGGCGCTGACAGATTTGCTTACTGCAGGGCTGTGACAAACCTTCAATTTGTAAAAATTGCAGTATTTGCGAAGCACAACAAAGCAAAGCACAGTAGAATGAGGTATACCTGTACATGTATGAGCTTTTCTAGATTGTTGTTCAAGCCACTGAGGTTGCTGGATATATATCAGTGGCTTTCCATCTCTTAGACAGGGTAGCTATCCCATGATCCTGTGTGAACATGCTTTAAGCTCATGGCAAGTCAGTCAATCAACATATCATTCCTGAGTGACAATTATGCTGGGATTTCTGCCAGATTCTAGTGATGGAAAATACAAGGGACAGGACTGTCTTTGAGGACCTTATTTAGGGGATAGTATCTTAAAGTGTCAAGTTGGGTGGCCCATTAGATTTCTTCTAGTCCAATCTTTCAATTTACAGATGTGGAAAAATGATGGCTCTGAGAAGCTGTGATTTACCCAAAGTCACACATTCTACGAATGTGGTGTTGTCTCCCAGGGCAGTGTTCTTTTCATCATATTATATTGCTGTGCTGGTTTGGATGTATTACGTCCCCCAAAACTCCATGTTCTTTGATGAAATCTTGTGGGGGCAGATGTATCAGTGTTGGTTAGATTGTAATTCTTTGATTGAGTGTTTCCATGGAGATGCACCCCACCCAACTGTAGGTGATAACTCTGATTGGTTAATTTCCATGGAGGTGTTGCCCCACCCATTCAGCATGGGCCTTGATTAGTTTACTGGAGCATTATATAAGCTCAGACAGAAGGAGTGAGCTTGCTACAGCCAAGAGGGACACTTTGAAGAACCCACAGGAGCTGAGAGAGGAGCTGCAGCTTACAGAGCAACATTTTGGAGATGGCCTTTGAGAGCAGACTTTTGCTCCAGAGAAGCTAAGAGAGGACAAATGCCCCAAGAGAAACTAAGAGGGACATTTTTGAGGAGCTGCAGCCTAGAGAGGAATGTCCTGGGAGAAAGCCATTTGGAAACCAGAACTTTGGAGCAGATGCCAGCCACGTGCCTTCCCAGCTAACAGAGGTTTTCCGGATGCCATTGGCCTTCCTTTAGTGAAGTGATGCTTGTGTTGATGCCTTAATTTGGACATTTTCATGGCCTTCACACTGTAACTTTGTAACCAAATAAACCCCCTGTATAAAGGCCAATCCATTTCTGGTATTTTGCATAACAGCAGCATTAGCAAACCAGGACAACTCCAAAAGCCAGTGAGTATGCATGTTGAGTGTGGCCAACTTTGTGGGCAGGGCAAGTTGAGCTGTTGATCACACTAAATAAAGAGGACCTGTAATTAAACTTCACAAATCCCTTCTAAAACCATCCCAGGACTGTTTCCATCCAGAGGGCAACATTGGAAATATAAACCGTGAGAAGATGAATATGAAGTAACCCTTTTGGAAATGTAGTTTCTGTGAAACTTGGTGGGTGTATGTGATCAATATCTTCTCATTCATATCTTTATCCCTAAAGGGCTTCTCTTTTTCCCTTTGCTTGTTGATACAGAAAATCAACTGCTTATATGAGGTTTTAGGACATTTCTTTCCTTGCTGTTGAGTCTCTGAAACAAATCACACTATGCTTTGGGTCAGCCCAGACAAACAGAGACAACATTGCCCTCCTATTTCCTTGAAGGGAGGGAAGGTATAGCAGGCAGGAGCTCTTCTCTTTGGTTATCTGGGCAGCTGCAGGGAAGGGCAATCCATGGAGAAGGGAATTCCATAGTTATAGATCTGACACCTGTGCAGCTCATGCTTACTCCCCTCACCATATCAGAGCTATGAGGTCTGCTAGTGGTGCTCTATGACCATGTCATGGGATGAAAAGCAATTCCTTTCATTGAAAGGAAGCCCAACTGAGCAGGTCTTTCTGCAACTTAAAAGTGGGAGAATGTAGGCTATTTGGTTAATGAATGAATAATAGATTATAATAGTGCATATAACAAAACCTTAGTGTACTGGGTTTTTAATGAAACAACTGATTTAGAATATGACTTCCATGATATTTAACTATTAATGCCAAGAAGGCACATAAACATATACCTAGGAATATCTTGCAGCTACTGGGTTTGTTTCTCGTATCATTCCTTTCAAACAAGGTATTATCATACCCATATCTTTAGGTTTGCATCCAAAATACTAATAACTTTATTTTTGCATGATATATCAAAGCTGCCAAACGTTTTATTATTTCTTTTTTTTTAATGTGCCATAACTCTTTTCTGAGAAGACCAAGTAGTTTATATTCACTTGACCTTTGCAGAAACTGAGGCAGAGTCACCGGTAAATGTCACTGTACAGCTCTGCTTGGCACACCCTTCCTTCCCCCTCCCTCACCTCCTCCTTGTCCCTGCCCCAGCCTGGGGCCATTTCATCCTCACCCATAGGACCATCAGGGCTCCAGACTTTGGGGTTAGTCTGGCTAAGGTCAAAGGGTATTCAATGAGTTCCCAGCTCAGAGATCCAGCTGCAATAGTTGATCACAGGTTGACCTTCTTCTTTAGTTCTAGAAATCAAGCCCTGTTGTTTGTGAATGAACCTCACATTATATGTCCTGGCTTGGCCTTTTACTCAGTTGTTCTGCCCTACTCTACCCAATTCTCCCAGTGGCTGGAGATGGCCCTGAATCCTGGTCCCCATGGCTGGGTCTCTGTTCTCTTTTGTCCAACTGACCCAACACTGACCATCTCTAGTGAAAAGTTTGGATTAATTACTGCTGTCAAATCTTCAGAGGTAAACAGGGATCTTTGATATTCTCTGCACTGACTGGCTAATTCAGCCTTCTCCTGATTTTAGGATCGCTGACTCAGCATTCTTCATTCCAGACTTCTGCCATTGCCTGATGCTGGGACCTTTCTGAATTGCTTGCTTCAACTCTGCAGCTATGTCTGACGTTTAAGTCTTGACCCTTCTTGGTGTTTCTGGATGGGCTGTGTGTTGTGTTGCAAGTAATTTGTTCCTGATGATAAAGTTCTTGCTATTTGGAAATGACTTGCTATTCATTTTTATTTTAAAAAGTAAGGTGAATATTTGTGGTTATTCTTATAAAAACATTACTATCCTGGAATTTTGATGTTCTCTTGAGGAGAAAGAAAGAGGTGATGTTATAACTATCACACAGGGAAATTATGCGTAAATTGGAGTACACCCATATAACTGGGCCCAAACTGTGAATGTCATCTATCACATGTCCCCCTGATCCAGGACACAGAAAGTATAAGAAATGTAACCTCTAAGGCTTCTTTCTTAGGAAGATCCAGGGAAATATCTGAATATAAATGTTATTTAGGAAAAAATCTATCTGCTCAATATCTATCAATTAAATCTCAGCTAATGGCTAAAGAACTCAAGGTGGTTGGGTAGACAATATTATTTATTAGATATACTGACAGAGTAATTGTTTTTTTTAAAAAAAGTGGTCTCCAAAAATAATTGTCTGGTCTCAGACCAGCATGTGGGGTATAGTCCAAGATATGCTTCTAATCCAAGGCGTCCCATAACAGTTATTATATTTTGAATTCATGCACACTTCTCCCCACACAATTAGAACTGACCCCCATAATCAGTTTGATCCTGTTTTTTCTTTTGTCACTTAACATTATACTGTGAGCATTTTGCAATTATTTTGAACATCTTCAAAAATATCTCTTTTTAATGGTTGTGTGCTATTCCAATGAAAAGGTAAGGCGTCATTTATTGAGCTCCTCCATTTCCATTGAGTATTTCTGTTGTTCTTGGTCTCCATGATCACAGACAATGCTGCAGTGAGCAGAAGATGGTGGCCATTGCTGCAACTTGGGATTGCTCCTGGGTCTGGAAAGGAGGGTAGCAGGGATGGTGGGAAAGGAAGATGAAAGAGTCCCAGGGAGGAATCTGAGAGCAGCTGTGACTGCGCTGAGAAAGCACTTTCTATTATTTGCTGTTTCAAATTTTCCTTGTTTGCCTGCTTCTTTTTTTCAACAAATTACAATCCATCATTATCTCTGGAATCTTGGGACCCTCTCTGACTCTCCTCTGATGAGCTCCCAGCTATAATTTATTGAGTGCTTTCCTCTCCCCTCCCCTCTTCTCCCTTTCCTTCCTCTGCCTTCTCCTCCCCTGCCTTCCTCTTCTCTCCTCTTTTCTTCTCTTTTCCTTTCTTTTCAAGAAAATGAGCTGAGTAGCTTTGATCCAGAGAAAGGGACATATCTCAGAACAATTGCCAAAGCTCCACGGGAGAGAGTTTGTCTCTCCTAAGTGCACCCACTTGGAGGAAACTTCTATTATTCTTTCAACTTGTGGGGCCAGTTCCAGTTTGAAATAAAGTAGATATGAGGAATTTCAGTTTATTTTATATCATCAATTTTTTTCCCCAGATTCTAGGAGAGATAGAACCCCTTTGAAGACATGCATGGACAGGAGTAACATAAAAAAGTGTGGGAGGAGGAAAGAAGGAAGAAAGCAAACAAAAATGAAGAATGGCAGGCCAGCAATATTGAACACCTACTTGCTATGAGCAAAAATTCTGGTAGGTGCTTTCACCTCTGATACCTACTTAGCCTCTGTTCTGGGTTGCTAATGCTGCTGTTATGCAAAATACCAAAAACAGATTGGTTTTTATAAAGGGGGTCTACTTGGTTACAAAGTTACAGTCTGAAGGCCATGAAAATGTCCAAATGAAGGCATCAACACAAGGCATCACCAAAGGAAGGCCAATGGCACCCAGAAAACCTCTGTCAGCTGGGAAGGCATGTGGTTGGCATCTACTGATCCCAGGTTGTGTTCCAGCTCCTCTCTCAGCTCCTGTGCATTCTTCAAAGTGTCTCTCTTGGCCACAGCAGCTCCTTCTATCTGTGAACTTTTTTATAGGACTCCAGTGATTCAGTTAAGACCCACCCTGAATGGGTGGCATAATACCTCCATGGAAATTATCCAATCAAAGCTCTCGCCCACAGTTGATTGGGTCACATCTCCATGGAAACACCCAATCAAAGGATTCCAACCTAATCAACACTAATATGTCTGCTCCCACGAGATTATATCAAAGAACATGGTGTTTGGGAGACAAGACACCCAAACTAGCACAGCCTCTTACAGTAGTTCTGGAAAAAAAAACACTATTTTCTTTTTTTGTTTGTTTGTTTTAAATTACAGATGAGGAAGTGGACCTGCTTTTTTAGGACACAGGTAATTGAGTAAACCTGATCCTGCAGGAAATGGAGTCATCGTGTATCCAAATGCTCAGATCAAAAGCCTTGGAGTTGTCCTGATTTCTCACAATCTTTTATATTCCATACAAAATCCACCAGTAAATCCTGTTGGCTCAACTTCTAAAATATACCTCGGATCCTAGTACTTCTCATTTCTCCTGCTGCTACCACCCTAACCAAAGCCATTCCTTATTTTGCTGACCTTTACAATAACCTTTGACCTGCTCTCCCTGCTTCTGCTCTTGTCTTGTCCCCACCTTACCCACATACCATGGTCTATCTCTATAGCAACCAGAGTGATCCTTAAACTATCAGGTCATATTATCCTCTCCCTTTCAAAATATCCCATGAATTCCCAACACTCTTAAAATGAAATCCCAAGTGTTTAGCATATCCTCAAGGCCCTTTACTGCCTGGCTCCCAGCTGACCCTCCTCATTTTCTACCACACCTAGTTCTTTTTCCCTCTGAAGTGGCCATATTGTCACCCTTGTTTTCTGTAGACACAGAAAGCACATTCCCATCGTAGAACATTTGCACTGCCGTTCTGCCTCAACTGTCCTTACCCCAGATACTTTTTTCTGGCAACTTCATCACTTCATTCAGGCCATATTATTAGAAAGTATCTTGCCTAAATTTCTATGGATTTGAAAAAGGTAGAGGGAGGAGAGACACATTTCTTCTCTTGCTTTTCTTGACTTGAATTCCTCCTCCAGCCTCGCTTCCACTCACCAGCTTTACCGTTTCGCTAAGACAACCCCCTTAGGTGTTGCACTGTCTGCATTGTTTAGCCCTGCCCCCCTCCTTCCCTATCAAAGATGCTACTACCACATGGCCATTATGTGGAGTGGACATTTCTGTGTGTGATTTGCAGGACTATAGAGCAATATCAGAGAAAATAGATCAAGAAACATTTGTATATCACCATCTCAGGAGTATATGTTGCTGAAACACCTGAATCTATGAAAAACCCTTTCTTTGCCTACCCCAATCCCTTTGTCTTGAGACTGTTCATGGGAAAACTCAAATTTTACATTAGAATGTGTTTTCACAGAGAATGATAATGGTTTCTTAGGAAACTGTTAAGAAAATTATTTTAAAATAATTATTTCATAGGGGATAAACGGAGGAGTTTAAAATATTACATGGTATATACTTACACTAAAAAATTGTTGTTTATCTGGAATACAAGATTTACTGGACATCCTGTGCTTTTTTTGGCAGGGGTGTGTGTGATGGTTTGTATATATTATGTCCCCCAGAAAAAGCCATATTCTTTAATGCAATCTTGTGAGGGCAGACATATTAGTGTGGATTAGGTTGGAACCTATTGGTTCAGTATTTCCAGGGAGGTTTGGCCACGCTCATTCAGCATGGGCCTTGATTAGTTTACTAGAGCTTTATATAAGCTCAGACATAAGGAGCTCGCAGCTGCAACTGAGAGACATATTTTGAAGACAGCTGTTGGAAGCTGATGCACACATTTTGGAGAGCAACTGAAAGTGATATTTTGAAGAGGAGCTGCAGCTAAGAGAAGACAAAATGCCCCAAAAGCAACATTTTGGAGAATGCTATTTTGAAACACAACCTGGGAGCAAGCAGACACCAGCCACATGCCTTCACAGCTAACAGAGGTTTTCTGGATGCCATTGGCCATCCTTCAGTGAAGGCACCCGATTGTTGATGCTTTACTTTGGACACTTTATGGCCTTAAGAATGTAACTTTGTAACTAAATAAACCCCCTTTATAAAAGTCAATCCATTTCTGGTATTTTGCTTAACAGCAGCATTAGCAACCTGGAACAGGGGGCATCCTGTATTTTTCTTTGCTAAATCTGGCAACCCTACCTGAATGACATGTGCAGACACTGAGGAACAAAGAGAGATGTATCAGCATCATCTATCTAACCAGCAACTCAGCCAGTCAGGACTATCACTTTCATATCAGGTAGGACATGATCCTGAAACACATTGGGGCTTCCTATAGAGCTGAGGCCATTCACTGGGAAGTTGGCTGCTAGACCCCAAAGTTCTCAGATTCTTCTCTTGCCAGTCTGTTTTTACAGCCAATACCCATGCCACTTACACCCTGCCCCCGCACCTTTATTTGATCTTGAGGGGTTAAAGAAGTGGAATCAGAAACAATGGCATCTGATCTCTTCTTGTATCGTCCTTTCTCTCTTTCCTTCATGTCACGATAGTGAAGGATTTTCCCCACTTCTCTGTGTAGCAGAAGTTTGTCTTATATCATATCTTGAGGTCTCTCTACTTTTGATAAATAGTTAATTGGACATTCAAACACACTGTTCCGATTTACTAATGCTGCCATTATGCAAAACACCAGAAATGGATTGGCTATTATAAAGGGGGTTTATTTGGGTACAAAGTTACAGTCTTAAGGCCATAAAGTGTCCAAGGTAAGGCATCAACAATAGGGTACCTTCACTGGAGAAAGGCCACTGGTGTCCAGAAAACCTCTGTTAGCTGGGAAGACACGTGGCTGGCATCTGTTTGCTCCCAGATTGCGTTTCATAATGGCATTCTCCAAAATGTCTCTTTTAGCTGCAGCTACCTCCAAAATGTCACTCTCAGTTGCTCTTGGGGCATTTGTCCTCTCTTAGATTCTCTGGAGCAAAAGTCAGCTTTCAAAGGCCATCTCTAAAATGTCTCTGTAACCTGCAGCAGCAAGTTCCTTCTGTCTGAGCTTATACAGTGCTCTAGTAAACTAATCAAGGCCCAGGTTGAATGGGCAGGGCCACGTCTCCATGGAAATTATCTAATCAGAGTTATCACCTACAGTTGGGTGGGTCACATCTCCATGGAAACAACCTAATCCAAAGGTTCCAACTTAATCAATACTTATATGACCAACTGCACAAGACTGTATCAAAGAACATGGTATTCTGGGCAACATAATACATCCAAACCAGCACATACAACATATCTTGTTCTAAATATGGTAAATGAGCCTAAGTAATTTAGACAACCATTTCACTTTTGACAAAACTGGGCTTCCAAGATAATCCTCTTGGTGCAGAGTCAAAACTTGCAACACATTGTTTCTTTTTAACCCCTCTGCAGGCATCAGAAGCATTCCTTAGGTAAATGTATGCCAATGGCAGAAGAGGGGGAGATCATGTGTAAAGAAATGTAAAAGGCTGAAGTGTTTTTATATTTTAAAAATATTATCACACTATATCATGTGCATCCTTCTCAAAACCCCATGCAATAGCGGGCTCCAGGCCGCGGAGCGCGGATCCACTCTAAGAGCCACAAGCGCAGCGGCGGCGGAGCAGCCAATGCCACTCCCCGTCTTCCTCTAGGGTTTCAAGCCCCTTATCCTGTCTGCTCAGCGCTGTCGGTTCTGGAGAGCTGACCGGAGCTCCCTGGGAGCTGCAGGTGGTAAGTAAAAGAGTAATTTGTGAGTAAAAAATATGCCTCCCAAGTTAAAGCGCCACCTCGATGATGATAATGATGGTGTCACTGGTTCTGTGAAAAGTGAGAGGAGGAATTTTTGGAAGATGTTTCGGATAAAGAGGAGGACTTTTTTTTTTTTAAGGGGACCTGCTGGACCAAGATTTGGACCTAGAAATGATAAAATTAAGCATGCTTAGAATCAGGTGGATGAAGTTATTGATGTCATGCAAGAAAATACTACAAAGAAAGCTTGTCAAATAATGCAACTGTTTTTAGCAACAGATTCAAACAGCTTCCGAGGCAAATGTGGTGGCATGGATGCAAAATAAAAAGCCATCATGGCTTTGGTTGATGTTATCCTTTTGCTAGTGGTTATCATTCTCGTAGTTGTGAATCACCATACTTAATTTGATGACAGAGATCTTCACTAAGCAAGATCTGGGACAATAATAATAATAAAATAATTTAAATGAAACCCATGTATATAACATTCAAAACTTCTTTTTTGAGAAACTAAGAGGCAAGTATCACTTCAAGTTGGAGCATTGAGAATGTCCAATTATCTTCTTCCCTTTGAACAAAATGTCATTTTAATAATTTATGTTTAAGGCAAAAATAACCAGCCCCTGTTTTGCTACATTCCAAGGATCTAATTTGAAACTAGACACTTACCAATTAATGATTTGTGAATATAGTTAAAAACTGATGATAATATTTCATTCTACTATTTTAATGGCATACGGATTTAAATTATTGCATCAGGATGGGGGGTCACAGTTGGGGTAAGGGAACCTACATAGAGCAACAAATCCTTATGCTAAAAGAAATACACAACTGTTCAGTCAATATTTGCAAAAAAATCATTCTTCTCTCATTACAGTTACTCTGCAAGCAATTTCCACAACGTTTAGAGGTAACAAAAGTTAAATTAAGTGTTGCTGTCTTCAGCTATAATCTGAAAACATTCCAATAATCCTGTTTTTGACTGTATAAGGGAATGTATAGTAATTTTTTGGCATTTGGATTATGGACATGGGAAATATGAACAGTGTGAAAAGTGTAGTATGACACCATAAAGCTTGAAATAATGAAAGTAATGAAGAATGTCTTTGGAGTGTTTGAAAACCCCATATATAGCTGCAATTAATGAGCCAGACTGTTTTCAGTTATTCTCCAATAAGGAGGGACCAGTCAAAATGTGAATAAATGAAATCCACAGGTAACTTATTCCCTAACTTTATTTAAATTAATAGCTTTCCTCATTAACTTCAGCTAGCCCTTTCACCAGAAGTGCTGAAAGCAGCAAAATCATCTGTTTAAAATGGGATACCTTTGTCTTCCTTTGATCATCCTCTGGGAGATGCATATTGTGTCAAATCAGTCAACACTAATGAGGAATCAAAAGTCAGGAACCTAGATAATCTATATACAGGGCAATCAGTAAGTAAGTAACCAAATGCTAGGTGGTCATGTTAATCTCAGCCTCTTTTTATAACCATAAGATGTGTTATCAAGTTAAGTTTAAATTGTGCCAACCTCCTTGGGTTGTTTAAGCAAGTCAGAGTGAAAATACATAGTCCACTACCGTATGTGGGGAGGAAGCGTTGTAATAAAATTGAAAACTCTACAGAAACTTGTATACATGGACATTTTGAGAATATATATAACTCCCTAAATTTGAAATCAGGTTAGTAGAAAATAGCAGTATTTAAATAGGAAAAAAAAATTATCCTATATAGGTTTTATTTCTTTGGTTATTTTAATTCAAAATGTGTGAAATGTAGAATCTTTTTTTTTTTTTTAATTCTATGGGATTAGTACTAACAGTCAAAAATGTTCTGTGTAGAATAGGAAGAAATTTGAAGGGAGAAAGCCAATTAAGAGACACTCAAGACACCTGCAAATTATGAAGCTCTAAATATAATCACTAAATTTTATAGTTTGCTAAGAGCATTAAAAATGTCTCTGGTCTCTGCACTCTTTGTAGATGTTAATTAATGAACAAATGGGCTGCTGATAAATCCTTTGACAAAATAGGATTAAAACCTAGGAAAATGAGCATTTTTAGAATTTCAGTAACTATAGTTGAACAATGGTAATGTTTTAACTGAATGATTAGAATCAATCTTAATGTATGTATGTATGTATGTCTGTCCTTTATTTGAGATTGGAACTAGACTTATAAATGGTTAATTTTCTATTAGTTGGTATAGAAGTCGGGTTTCTCCACGATATATATTAATGAAGATGAAGAATATTTCTCAAAAACAGTTTCAGCCAGAATCCACATTTCTAGTGTTTCTTTGAGTAAAGAAAGTATATCACTTTTAAAGAAAAAAATATAAAAAATAAGGAAATTATAAAATTACTTTGCAAATTTTAGTCATAAAAATAAAGGAAATTTTTAATAACAAGAAAACCACATGGGATATTTACAAAGACTGTAACCTGGAAACTTTTTTCAGACAGTGTACTCAGTGTCTGAAGTTTTCATTTTTATGTATTTTATAGTTTCTATCCTCCATAGTTTCTATCTAGTTTCTAGTTTCTATCTCCTATCTTTCAAGTTAGCTTTCAGAAGGATAAAATTAAAGAAGAACTTTAGAGAGATAAAGCTCAAGTTTTGGAAAGTAGGAGAGGGGGAAAAAGGAACATAATTCAAAGATTGGTCTAGCGTATCTAATATCCAAACATGGAACTTTCATAAAGAGAGACAAAGAAAATGGAGGAGATTTTCAAACAAATAATACAGGAAAATTTTCTAGAATTCTGGGATGTGACATTACAGATTGAAATGGTCCATAAAGTACCCAGCACCTAAAATGAAAATGAAGCAAAACAAAAAACTATATTAAAAGCACATATAATGAATTGTAAAGAAAAGAACCTAAAAAGCTCTTTACAGTATCAGGAACTAGAAAGTCTTGAGACTTCTCAACACCAATACATGCTGGAAAATAAAGAAATTGTTTTCAGCAACGGAAAAGCACATTTATGTACCTCAAAAATATGTCTTGCCAATTCAGAATATATATTTTTCTCAAGTATACCTGAACCATCACTCACAAACTGATCAAATAATCAATCTCAAAGAAAATCCTGAAAACTTCCAAAAAAACTGATATCATGCCTCCATTTTTTTCAGAAAAAAATAAAATAATAATAGTAATAATAAAAGAGAAAAAGAGAGAGAAACAAATGACAAAATAGGATAGCTAAAAAGTCTCATAAACATTTGTTCTGGTTGCGAAGGAATAACAGGAAACTGATTTACTTTCTTATGTAAGTAACTATAAAACTACAGAAATTATGTGAAACAACAGTTTCAGACCTTGGGCAAAGGCAGTGCATGATAGCGACCCCTGAGAAAAGGAAGAGGCCCATGGATGCTTATGAATTCACTGTCTGGAAAGAGTTTGCAGTGTAATGGAGGAATGAGGGATCCAAACAGAGCCCATTTGTCTCCCATGAATTAAGGAGCCAAAGTTCAGAGTTTGGAGGAGACCATGTTGCTAGAATTTGTGGGGCAGAGTCCTGGAGAGAAGGATGCTATATATATGGAAAGCACTCCAGAGATCAGTAAAGAGGTTCTCTCAAGTCTTTAGCTGAGTACTAATCTGCATCTCTGTGTGAGGAAATTACCAAGACCAGAGAAAGAACCACCAGAAAGAAATAGGTGGAACAATCTCAGGAGAATCTCAGGACTGTGAATAGTTTGTGTTCCCACCAGCCAGGTTGAAAAGACCTCCCAATAAATGGGGCATTGAGTAGAGACTTCTAAAGTGAATTGCCAAATTATTCTGAGACTAAAGGCTATTTTAGACCCACTCAAACAAAGCTTAAAAAAAAGTCTTGAAAGGATCAAACACATTCCAAGCAACTTAATTTTGTCCTAGGATAAAGGCAAAAATATTTGAAGGAATATAAAAAAGGATAGCACTCAACAATGTAAAATTCACAGCTCATATTCAACAAAAAATTATCAGGCATGTAAAGAAGAAATAAAATACAATCCATAAGAAAGAGAAAACTCAATCAATGGAAGCAGCCCCAGAAGTGATAACATATGATAGAATTAGTAGACAATGATGCAAAAACAGCTATTATAAATATACTCTATACGTTCAAGAATGTAGAGGAAAGTCTGAGCATGGTTAGCAGAGAAATGGAAGATACATAAAAAACTCAAATCAAACTTGGAGATGAAAAATACAATACCTGAAATGAAAACTGCCCTGGATGGGAATAACAGCAGATTAGATTCTGCAAAAGGAAAGATTTGTGAACTTGATAACAAAATAATAGAAACTATCCAAAATAAAACACAAATAAAAAGATTGGAAAAAATTAGCAGAATTTTGTTGAACTGTGGTATAATAATGGCCTAAACATATGTATAACTAGCATTCCAGAAGGAGTGGGCAAAGAAGGGAGAAAGAAAATAATTGTAGAAATAACAGCTAAAATTTTTCTAAACTTGGTAAAAATTTGAAACTTATGTATCCAAGAAGCTTATCAAATCTCAAACAGAAGAAACATGAAGAGAACCATACAAGGGCAAACCATAAACAAGTTGTAGAAAACCAGTTAAAAAAGGAAATCTTAAAAACATCCAGAAAAAAGAGACATGCTATGTTCAGATGTTCAAAAATAAGAATGACAGACTTTTCATTATCTGAAATGTAGGCTCAAAGTGAAGAAAAATTCCATAATTTTCCAGAATTAAAATCCTAGAATTCATCCACTTGGTGGTTTGGAGAGAAAATTCTTCAAGGGTCTCTTGCATTTCTGCATGTTTTATTAGCAGGGGCACTGACAGCATTTGTTCTAGATGACCTTTTCATGGATGTCTGTAGACTAAAAGTTTTAAAAGATGGAGAGAGTGTCTTCCTCTGAGTGGAGGTCAGGATTGTTTACTGTCCTATATAATGAAGATAAAGATTCCCTATGGAACAAAGTCAAGTGGGTTTGCCTACTGTCATTACAAAAGATTCTGGTTCTACAGAGGTTGGGTGGCTTCTTCAGATGCTTGCACAGAATCTGCTGAGACCCCTCTGTGTTTCACCTGTAGGACTTGGGGTGCAAAGGGAATCAGCATGTACATGAAGCTCATGTGGCTTGCTGGGTTGTGAGTAACAAAGTCTTTTATCTCTGACCCAGGCGTCTTACTTGAAATGGTGGCAGACTAAATTATGGGTTTGCAAGTTGGATAAAATCGCAGAAGCTTCACCGTTCATCACAGGTGGCAGCGGGAAGGCAGGGGCAGGAAACTACAGAACATGAAAGATGCTAAACGACTTGTTCTTCTTAGAGAGAAGATGTACATGTTGATAGTTCTCTTTGAAACTGATTTCTAAAGCAGAAGAAGCCTCACGCTCATTTCCTAACAGAGACTCTAACCACCTAATGGAAAACAACTTTTTGCTAACTCTTGAAATACTGATGATTGTAGATGTGAAAGCAGCATGAGACACAGTTGTTTTTGTTTTTTGTTTATTTGTCAATAAGAATAATGTTGGGGACTGAATCATGTGTCCCACAAAAGACATGCTCAGTTTTTAATTTGCATTCCTGTGGGTGTAAACCCATTTGTAAATAGAACCTTTTGAAGATGCTATTGTTAGTTAAGGCGTGGCCAAACTGAATCAGAGTGGGTTTTAATTCATATGACTAGAGACCTTGTAATGAGAGGAAATCTGGATGCAGCCATTCAGAAGAAGCCAGAGGTCAGAAGAAGCAAGAGAGTAGAGAGAGGACACCATGACAGCCATCACCAGGAGACAGTCAACTCTGGGAGGAGGCCCTGACTGAGGGATTCCTAAGTCAGTCATCCTGACATGATGGGATCCACCATAGCTCTAGCCCTAGACCTGACAAAAGTGATAATCAATAAATGAATATAAAATCAGGTCTCTCCTTGCACTTCATTCAAATAAGAAGGCTCAATTCTGTAACAACTGAGGCCATTAATAGACATCCAATGGTTTGGAAGAAGACAATGCTTCCTTAGGGCACAAAGAACCCCAGTGGAGCTAACAGGAGAGGTCTCAGAGAGTGGGAATATGAGCCCTGATGGTCGAGCACCATTTCCCTACTAGCCTTGGAGATGGAGGTTGGACTGGGCAAGGCCTGTGGTAGTGGGTGTGGGGTGGTGGGTTTCTAGTGGCAGATTGGCTCAGCCAACACCTCCTGGGTCTTTAAGCAGAAAGAGTGGCTCACTCACATTCTCATCATTAGGAAACCAAAAGTGAGGCTTATCCCCTGCTGGAAGCTTTCCTTCGCCTAGCGGTTGAGCTCCCAGTAACTGGGAGGAACATTGTGGAGAGCTGAGAGAAGCTCAAGTGTCCTGAGACCCGCAGAGCGATCCCTAGTGGTAGAAGGTGAGAACTTCACCCAGAACTCCATTCAGAAGGGCTAGTTGAAGGGAAATAAACCCTCAGGCAAGAGAATATGCTTTTTCCAACCTTACATAGGTAACTAAGGTGAGGTGTAATGGGTTTTTCAATATCAAACCAAAGCATTTTCATCTTCAGTAATTCCTCCTGGTAAATAGATTTGCTGAAGATGAAAATACTTTTGGGGATCTTACATCAAGAGCAAAGGTGGAGGATCCTCAATCATGCACAGACATCACTTCGGGTGGTGTGTGGGGATTTGGGAAAGAGGGTCAGCAAAGCCACCCCCTTGAGGGTGGGTTGCTTGCTTCCCAGTTCCACCCTGGAGGCTGCACAGTCTCTGACCACACTCCTCACAAAGTCCAGCATAATCCTTTGATAGAGAGGGACCCTTTGAAACAAAGGTCTAGGGGTCCTGTATGTAAAGCCTCAGTGCCCTGCCAATAGGTGTGAAACCTAAAAAAGTTTAGACCGCTCCCCTGCAGGGATCCCAGAACTCAAGAACTCCTGAAGTTCTTTTTTCCTTCACTAGTGCACACTAGGTTAAAAAGGAGAAAACAATTTTTTTTCAATAACACACTTTATTGAATATAGAATGGAAGCAATATATAGGCATTTCTGCTATAACATCATATATAAATTCATGGAAAAACCTTGCATTCTGTAAAATCTTGTGCTAAAATGTAACCAGGTGTGCCAGTTTGAATGTATTATATCCCCCAAAACACCATTATCTTTGAAGCAATTTTGTGTGGGCAGACGTATTAGTGTTAATTAGATTGTAATTCTTTGATTGAGTGTTTCCATGGAGATGTGATCCACCCAGCTGTAGGTGATAACTCTGATTAGATAATTTCCATGGAGCCATGGCCCCGCCCATTCAGCATGGGCCTTGATTAGTTTACTAGGGCACTATATAAGCTCAGACAGAAGGAGTGAGCTTGCTACAGCCAAGAAGGACACTTTGAAGAATGCACAGGAGCTGAGAGAGGAGCTGCAGCTTACAGAGACATTTTGGAGATGGCCTTTGAAAGCAGTCTTTTGCTCCTGAGAAGCTACGAGAGGAGAAATGCTCCAGAGCAACTAAGAGTGACATTTTTGAGGAACTACAGCCTAGAGAGGAACGTCCTTGGAGAAAGCCATTTTGAAACCAGAACTCTAGAGCAGACACCAGCCATGTGCCTTCCCAGCTAACAGAGGTTTTCCGGACACCATTGGCCATCCTGTAGTGAAGGTACCCAATTGTTGATGACTTACCTTGAACACTTTATGTGTTCATAAAGTGTAGTAGCCAAATAAACCCTCTTTATAAAAGCTGATCCATTTTTGGCATTTTGTGAAATGGCAGCATTAGGAAACCAGAACACAGGAATTTGGGAAAAATAATGTAGAGCCAGAGTACTCAAAACCCATGCAAATATTTAGCAAGAGTACTGATTAAAACCTTAGCAATCTTTGTAAGAATAATAGCACAGTCCAAAGGACAGTATAAAAGCATACTGCAAAGCTACAGTGGTCAAAACACCATAGTACTGGTATAAAGATGGGTATACTGACAAATGGAATCATATTGAGTGCTCAGAAACAGACCCTCTCATCTATGGACAATTGATCTTTGATAAGGCAGTCAAGTCAACTTAACTGGGACAGAGCAGCTTCTTTAACAAATGGTACTTGGAGAATTGGATATGCATATCCAGAAGAATGAAAGAGGACCCCCATCTCATACTTCATACAAAAAATTAACTCAAAATGGATCAAAGACTTAAACATTAGTGGTAAGACCACAAAACCTTTAGAAGAAAATGTAGGGAAATATCTTAAAGATCTTGTGTTAGGAGGTGGTTTCCTAGACCTTATGCCCAAAGTGTGAGCAATGAAAAAGAGATAGATAAATTAGATCTCCTCAAAATTGAAAACTTTTGTGCATCATAGCACTTGTCAGGAAAGTAAAAAGGCAGCTTACACAGTGGGAGACAATACTTGGAAACCATATATTAGAAAAGGTTTAATATCCAGAATATACAAAGTGACCCTACAACTCAACAACAAAAAAACAAACAACCCTATGTAAAAAAGGGCAAATGACATGGACAGACACTTTTCCAAAGAGGAAATAAAAATGGCTCAAAATCTTGTGAAAAGGTGCTCAACTTAACTGGCTATTAGGGAAATGCAAATCAAAACCACAGTGAGATATCTCACACCTACTAGAATGGTTATTAAAAACAAAAAAACAAAACAGAAAACTACAAGTGTTGGAGAGGATGTGGAGAAAAAGTTACACTTATTCACTAACGGTGGGAATGTAGAATGGTGCAGCCATTCTGGAAGGCAGTTTTGTGGTTCTTCAGGAAGCTAAGTATAGAATTGCTGTATGATCCAACAATCCCATTTCTAGGTATATACTGGGAGTAACTGAAGGTTAGGACACAAATGGACATTTGTGCACTGATGTTTATAATGTCGTTTTTCATGATTGCCAAGAGATGGAAACAGCCCAAAGGTCCATCAACAGACAAGTGGATAAACAAACTGTGGTATATACATATGATGGAATATTACAGAGCTGCAAGATGGAATGAAGTCATGACACATGCAACAACATGAATGAACCTTGAGGACATTATGTTGAGTGAAATTAGCCAGAAACAAAAGGACGAATACTGTATGGTCTCCTAGTATGAATTAATTATAATGAACAAACTCTGCGAGTTAAAGTTAAGAACACAGTTTGGGGAGGTGGGGCAAGATGACAGCTTAAGGAGGTGTGGAATTTAGTTAGTCCTCTAGAGCAACTGGTAAAGAGCCAGAAACAACTAGTAAATAGCCTGGAACAACTGTTGGGGGGCATCTGTGACTGGACATACTCATATATCAGCCCAGAATGGGTTGAATGGCTGAGATCACAGCATGGAACTATAAGTAAAGCTCCCCAAACTGCGGAGCTGGCACCCCTCCCCCACCAGCATGGCAGGCAGAGTTGGAACACATCCCTGTGGGAATAAGAAACAGTCTACTAGGTGCAAGGGAAGGTAAGTCAACCAAGCTCCAACTGCAGTTTTAATTACCAAATTTGGACTACTGAAGACAAGCTATAAGCACAGATAAACCCAGAGCGATCAGGAAAGGAAACCTGAGGTCTCTCCTAAGAGATGAGGTGGGAATGATGGGAAAAAAAATAAATAAAACAGAAGCTTTTGGAAACAGTTGAGCTCAGAATACCAGAAAATGACTGTGTCCTAAGAAGAGGGACACATAGAACCAGATACCAACACCGGTTGACCAGCAGAACTGGGAGGCTGGGGACTGGCTCTGAAAAGGGGATTTCTTTCTTTTTTCTTTTTTTTTTTCTCTCATTCTAAGTAGCTTCATTAGAGAAAGCCTCAGGCATTTGCAATTGTCAGCATTGACCCAGGCAAGTGTGGAGTTGAGAGTCAGAAAGACATAGGAAGAAATCAAGTGAAGGAGATAAGTCTCTAAAGGGCATATCTTCCCTAAGAAGCAGAGTGCAGCTCAAGTGGTGGCCCTCCCTCAGAGAATTCAGAGAATTTGACACCCTTGGTTCCTGGCCAGGACAGGGTCTGCTGAGAATTAATGGCACCACCCCCTTTTACACCAGTGGGGAGCTGTGGACTGACAAGCGCCACCTGCTGGACAGGATAGGAAAAGCACAGACTCTAGAGACCTCACAGGAAAGTCTGACAACTTTCTGTGTCTCATCCTCAGCGAAACTTGATATTGATTACACCCTTTTCCTGAGACCTGGGCCCATCTGGTCTAGGAAAATCTGATTGGGGTAATCAAGGAAACCAGATGCCTAGACAACAAAAAATTACAAGTCACATTAGGAAAAACAAAGATATTCCCCAAAGAAACAAACTTACACTTCAAATGAGATACAGGAATTGAAACAACTAATTAAAGATGTTCAAACAAATCTTCTAAATCAAATCAACAAGCTGAAGGAAAATGTGGCAAAAGATGAAGGATATAAAGAAGATACTCAGTGACCATAAAGAAGAATTCATAAACTTGAAAAAACAAATGGCAGAACTTATGGGAATGAAAGGCAAAATAGAAGAGATGAAAAACACAGTGGAGACTTAAAACACCAGATCTGAAGAGGTAGAAGAAAGGATTCTTGAACTGGAGAACAGGCATCTGAAATCCTAAACACAAAAGAGCAGATAGGGAAAAGAATGAAAAATATCTCAGGGAATTGAATGACAACATGAGGTACATGAATATACACATCATGGGTGTCCCAGAAGGAGAAGGGAAAAGGGGCAGAAACAATAATGGAGGAAATAATCACTGAAAATTTCCCATCTCTTATGACAGACATACAATTTCAGATCCAAGAAGCACAGCATACCCCAAACAGAATAGATCTGAATAGACTTACTCCAAGACAGTTAATAATCAGATTATCAAATGTCAAAGACAGAATTCTGAAAGCAGCCAGAGAAAAGCAATCTATCACACATAAGGGAAGTTCAATAAGACTATGTGCAGATTTCTCAGTAGAAATCATGAAGGTGAAAAGTAAGTGGTATGATATATTTAAGATACTGAAAGAGAAAAAATACCAACCAAGAATTCTATATCAAGCAAAACTGTTCTTCAGAAACGAGGGAGAGTTTAAAATATTTTCAGACAAGCAGACACTGAGCAGGTATCTTTGTGAACAAGATACCTGCTGTACAAGAAATACAGAAGGAAGCACTACAAGCAGATACGAAAAGACAGGAGAGAGAGGTATGGAGAATAGGGTAGAAATGAAGACTATCAGTAAGGATAAAAAGAATGAGAGAGAGAAAAAATAAAAATAAAATATAAACCCAAAAGACAAATGGTAGACAGTAGCCATTACATTGAGGGAAATTGCCAGGAACAAAAGTACAAATACTGTTTGGTCTCACTAATGTGAACTAATGTTAATGAGTGAACCTTGAAAGTTAAAATTGAGAACACAGGTTATCAGGAGATAGAAAGAGGGTAGAGATCAGGCATCTGATGCTGAAGGAGTACATAAGGTTCAACAGGACTGACTGTATAGATCCAGAAATGGATGGCATAATACTGTGTGATGGTAGCACAATATTGTAAGTACTCTGAACAAAGATGAGTGTGAGTGTGGGTGAAAGAGGAAGGCTAGGGTTATGTCGGGCACCAGAAAGAAAGGTAGAGGATAAAGACTGGGACTGTATAACCTAGTGAAGCCTAAAGTGGTCAATGATGGTGATTAAGTGCACTAATATAAGAATGTTTTTACATGAGGGAGAACAAATAAATGTCAACATTGCAAGGTGTTGAAAACTGGATGGTATAGGGGAAAAATACAATCAATGCAAACTAGAGTCTATACCTAACAGTATGTTGTAATATGCTTCCATTAATTTTAACAGAGGCAATATACTAAAGCTAATTGTCTATATGAGGGGGATATAAGGGAGAGGTATAGGATTCTTGGTGCTTTTGTTGTTGTATGACCTTTTCATTGTATTTTATTAATTTTTTTCTTCTATCTTTTTTATTCTTTGTTTTTTTTTTCCTCCTCTTCCTCTTTCATTGCAGAAGAAATGGAAATGTCCTCATATAGATTGTGGTGGTAAATGCATGACTATGTGATTATACTTGGAATTATTGATTGTTTACTTAGGATGGATTGTATAGTGTGTGGATAAAACTGTTTAAAAAATAAACAGAGGGATATAAGTGCTGGAGAAAATGTGGAGAGAGGGATGTACTTATTCATTGTTGGTGGGGAAGTAGAATGGTACAGCCCATTTGGAGGGCAGTGTAGTGGTTCCACAGGAAGCTAAGTATGGGGTTGTCACATGGTCCTGTTGCCCTGTTATTGGTTGTATACTTGGAGGAATTGAGAGCGGGCACTTGAGTGGACATTTGCAAACTGGTGTTTGTGGTGGCAGTATTCATGATTTTAATGGATGGAGGTGGCCTAAGGGTACATTGACTGATAAACTAAACAGTGAATTGTGGTGAATACACACAATGGAATATTGAGTGATGGCAAGACAGAATGAAATTGTGAGGTATGCAACTAAGTGAATGTACCTTGAGGACAGTAAGTTGAGTGAAATAAGCCCAAAATGAAAAGGCAAACAATATAACACCTCACTAATATGGACTACCTATAATGTGCAAATTATGAGAATTGAATCTGGGAGCATGGGTTATCAGGGGAAGGCTTAGGTAAAGGTTCCTAGATTGTAAGCTCCTACAGTCACATCTATTCATGACTTGTAACAGTTGTTTCTAAATTATGAGATGCTGAGCTGTTTGTATGTGACCTGGTTGGTTCCTGGAGCTTCAGGTGTCTGTGTTGCATCTGGGACTTGGAGCCAGAGTTTGGCAGCTGTGAGTGTTGGCATTGCCTCATGAATCAACTGTTAAAGAGGCTGAAAAGGTGATCAGAGTTCAAATGGAGATATGAACAAAATGGACTTGGTTGATACTGGGGTAGATCAGACTAGGGGAGAGGATGATATTAACCTCATTTCTTTTTTATCATATTTTTAATTGTAGAATATAACACATATACGTGGATGTGATATCTTTTCAGGTGATATTTAATAAGTAGTTAGAGAACAAATTTCAAAGAACATTATAGGCTGCAGTTCCATGGTTTCAGTTATTTCTTTATTGTGAAATATAACATATATGCAAAAAAGCAATATCTTTCAAAGTATGCCTTAACAGGTAGTTATATAAACTTTCCAAAGTTGTTATAAGTTATAGTACCATAGTTTCAGTTATTTCCTTATTGTTAAATATAACATATATACTAAAAGATGACAGCTTTCATATTACAATTTAACAGGTAGCTATAGAACAAATTTCAAAGGATGCTATGTGTTACAGTTCCACAATTTCAATTCTTTCCTGCTAGCTATTCTAATACCCCAGCAACTAAGAAAAAGAAAATTATATAAAGATTCAGTATTCATAATCCTTTGATAAATTCCATCTCGTCTGTTGCTACCCCTTCCTCCAGTTTAATTACTTCCCCAATCTTCAGGAAAGTCGAGGCCGTGACCACCCTAAGTTGTTCATGTTATTAACTGTGTTTTAAAGCTTTGGCTTCTGTGTGGGACCAAAGGAAGAGATGTTTATTTGGTGCAAAATCTGTATTTTCTGTAGCACACTATATAATTTAACTTGTATGATCAGTTTACTCAAACACTGTAATTACATGGAACCTTGAAGAGGGGGTGAGATCTGGTTGGTTTGTACAGATTAGCGTGAAGTTAGTAGGCTGAGCCCTCAATCTTGGGGCTTGCCTTATGAATCTTGTTATTGTAAAGGAGAGGACAAGCCTACTCATGATTGTGCCTGTGTTCTGGTTTGCTAATGCTGTGGAATGCAAAACACCAGAGATGGATTGGCTTTTATAAAAAGGGGGTTTATTTGGCTATACAGTTACAGTCTTAAGGCCATAAAGTGTCCAAGGTAACACATCAATAATCGGGTACCTTCACTGGAGGATGGCAAATAGCGTCCGGAAAACCTCTGTTAGCTGGGAAGGCACATGGCTGGCGTCTGCTCCAAAGTTCTGGTTTCAAAATGGCTTCTCCCAGGACATTCCTCTCTAGCAAGCTTGCTCCTTTTCAAATAACATCACTCACAGCTGCACTGCCTTTAGTCTCTTTGAGTCAGCATGTTTTATATGGCTCCACTGATCAAGGCCCACCCCCAAATGGGCGGGGCCACACCTCCATGGGAACATCTCATCAAAATTATCATTACCCACAGCTGGGTGGGGCACATTCCAAGCAAATCTCTGCCCCACAAGACCACAAAGATAATGGCATTTGGGGGACACAATACATTCAAACCGGCACAGCCTGAGAGTCACCCCCCAGAGAACCTCTTTTGTTGCTCAGATGTGGCCTCTCTCTCTAAGCCAACTCAGCAGGTAAACTCGTTGCCCTCCCCTCCATGGAGAACATGACTCCCAGGGGTATATGGCTCCTGGGGATGAGCCTGGATCTGGCATCTTAGTATTGGGAGAGTCTTCTGGACCAAAAGGGAGAAGATAAATGAAACAAAATAAAGTTTCAGTAGCTGAGAGATTTCAAATGGAGTCAGAGAGTTCATTCTGGAGGGCATTCTTATGCAATCTATCTATCTGTCTATCTATCTATCTATCTATCTCCCTTTTTTAGTTTTTAGTTTCTTAAAATAGCTAGAAGGAAATACCTGAAACTGTTGAATTGCAACCCAGTATCCTTGATTCTTGAAGACGATTGTATAACTATGTAACTTATAGGTGTGACCATGTGATTGTGAAAACCTTGTGGCTCATGCTCCCTTTACACAGTATCTAGACAAATGAGTAGAAAAATGGGGACAAAAAGTCAATTAATAATAGGGGGAATAGGGATTGGGAAGTTTTGGGTATTCTTTTTTACTTTTTATTCCTGCTTTTATTTTTTGGAGTAAATGTTCAAAAATTGATTATGGTGATGAATGCACCACTATATGATGATACTGTGAACAATTATACATATTGGATGATTGTATGTTATGTAAATATATTTCAATAAAATTGAGCTTATAGAAAAGAACACAGGTTATCAGGAGGTAGAAAGAGGGTAGAGATTCGGCATTTGAAGCTGAAGGAGTATAGAATGCTCAACAGAATTGATTGTAAAGGTCCAGAAATGGATAGCACATATTATCTGATGGTAGCACCATTTTGTACGTATACTGAACAAAGCTGAGTGTGAGTATGGTTGAAAGAGGAAGGCTGGGGGCATGTATGAAACAAGAAGGAAAGATAGAGGATAAAACTGGGACAATGATGGTAATTAAATGTACAAATATACGAAAGTTTTTACATGAGGGAAACAAGTGAATGTCAACATTGTAAGGTATTGACAATGGGATGGTATATGGAAAATATACAATCAATGCCAGCTAGGATCTATAGTTAACAGTAACACTATAATATTCTTCCATTAATTCTAAAAAAGGCAATATACCAAAGCTAAATGACAATAGAGAGGAATATAGGGGAGGGGTATGGGATTCTTGTTGTTGTTGTTTCTCCTCTTTTGTTTTTCTTAAATTCATTATTCTTTTATTTTGTTCCTCTTTTTCTTTTTTTGTGGAAAAAATGGAAATGTTCTTATATAGACTGTGGTGGTGAATGCATAACTGTGATTATATTGGAAGCCATTGATTGTTCACTTAGGAAGGATTGTATGGTGTGTGACTAAAACTGTTTAAAAAAATAAACAGAAAGATACAAGTGCTGGAGAAGATGTGGAGAGAGAGATATACCTATTCACTGTTGGGAGGGAAGTAGAACTGTAGCCCCTCTGGAGCACAGTGTGGTGGTTCCACAGGAGGCCAAGTATGGGTTGCCATGTGATCCTGCAACCCCATTATTTGGTATATACTTTGAAGAACTGAGAGCAGAGACATAAACAGGCATTTGCACACCGATGCTTATGGCAGCAGTATTCACGATTTGCAATGGATGCAGGCAGCCTAAGGGTGGGTGAACTGAAGGGCGAACTGTGGTGTATACATACCACAGAATATTGAACTGCTTAAGAAGGAATGAAGTATTGAGGCATGCAACTAGGTGAATGAATCTTGAGGACATTAAGTCAGAAGTGAAAGGACAAATATTATAAGACCTCACTAATATAAACTAACCATAATTGAGCAAATGCTTAGAATTGAATTTGAGAGCATAGGTTATCAGAAAGTAGAACATGGGCAGAGATTGGGGAAATTGATGATGCAGGAGTGTGGAGTGTTCAGTGAGGCTTATTGTAAAGGTTCCTAGACTGTAAGCTCTTACAGCAGTCACATCTATTCCTGAGTTCTAACTGTTATGTAAGAGATGTTTATTTGGTACAAAATTTATATTCTCTGTAGCAAACTGTCTAATTTAACCTGTATGTTCAGTTTATTTAAACAACATAATTACATGGAATCTAAAATAGGGAATTAGATCTTGTTATTCTGTAAAGATTAATGTAATACCCTGAACATCCCAGAGTATTTTTGGCAGAAAATAAGATGGTATTTTCAAAGTCTCCTTGAGTGACTGGGGAAATATACGGAGCTATTAAACTTCCCTACCTGGGGAATTCTTGATTTTCTCACAAGCATTAGGGAATCCCAATTTAATAAGTCAAGCCCTCCATCTTGGGGCTTGCCCTTATGAAACTTATTCCTGCAAAGAAGAAGCTACTTATAATTAGGCCTAAGGGTCACCCCCAGAGAACTTCTTTTGTTGCTCAGATGTGGCGTCTCTCTCTCAGCCAACTGTGCAAATAAATTCACCACCCTCCTCTACTATGTGGGACATGATTCCCAGGGATGAGCCTGGCCTTGGCATCATGAGATTGAGAATCTTATCTTGATAAAAAGAGGGAAAAGAAATGAAACAAAATAATATTTCAGTGGCTAAGAGACCTCAAATAGAATTGTAAGGTGATTCTGGAGGTTATTCTTATGCATTATATAGATATCCCTTTTTAATTTCTAGTTTACTAGAATATGAAGGAAATACCTGAATCTGTTGAACTGCAATCCAGTAGACTTGATTCCTGATGATGATTGTATAACTATAGAGCTTTTATTGTGTGACCATATGATTGTGAAAGCCCTGTGACTGACACTCCCTGGATCCAGTGTATGGGCAGATGAGTAATAGAAAAAGACAACAAACAAAAATAAAAATAAAGTAAAAATTAAAAATAAGAAAAAGAGAGAAAAAAAGGACATTTTAAATTCTTTAAAAACAAAAAACAAAAACTATAGGTAGTTTAACATTAGAGGGTATAAGATCAGAGAGAACTACTTAACAAACAGGTCCAAGACAAAGCAAGGGGTAAAATGAATTGAGAGGCAAAAAGTAGAGTGAAGGGATATTGAAAACACCAGGGCTTCTCAAACTCTTAAAATGCATATATACAGATCACCTGTGGATCTTGTTAACACAGATTCTGACTCTCTAGGGTTGGGATTCTGCATTTCTGACAAGCTCACATGCTACTGGTCTGAGGATCAGGCTATGGGTAGCAAGGGTATACATTGTTTTATTTCTCTGGGGCTTGCAGCATGCAGCTGAGTTGGTGGACTTTGCATGAAGTTGCTATTAATTTGCACAGAACATAATGTGCTTGGGAAATACTGTGTGTGTCAATATGACTTTTCTGGTATTTGGATATCCCCCAAATTATCAGTCATGGGTGAGTTCATTTAAATTACAGAAAACATGCATTGCAGCCAGAACAGACTATATTTGGGTCTAGGAACATTATCCTTAAATTTCTTCATCGTTAATATTTCTACTGTGCTGTTCCTTAGAATCTGGGAATGCTAGTGCTGGAAAGGAACATAAAGAAGATCCAGTTGGGTACTTTCATTTCACCAATGATATAAATGGAGGCTGCAGTGTCACCCAGCCAGGTAAAGGTACATCTGGGACATTGCCCAGTTCTGCAGTGATCTTTCCACTCTGCCATCCTGTTTACAGAGTTATGGTGACATATGGCGCATAAGTCGCAGGGGGGTGGGGGAGCTGCAGCCTAAACTGAACAGGGCCCACCACTGGCATTTAGAATTGTCTGATCATGTCTGTGAATTGAAGCTTTGAACCAAGCAGAAATCTACCTGCTTGTGGGACTGTTAAATCTGCTGAGGGAGTTTATCCAAGACACAGGGGGAAGGAGGCTTATTGAACTTGACCCAGTGACAAAGCCTTAGGCTTCCACGGAAAAAGCAATTTTCACCAGAGCATGGTGTTGACCACTCAGCTTTGCCTCCCAAGTCAAAGGAGAGAGGAGTGCTGGAAGCAAAAGGAAAAGAAGAAAGTTGGTTACATAAAACTCTGAAAGATGTTGCAGTACAAGTGGTGTCTATTTGGTACTTTCTAAGAGAACATAACACAAGAGGCAAAAGCAGCTTGGGCTGAGCTCAAAGAATGAAAAGTGCAAGCAAAGTCTTCCTACATTACATGAGAACAAAATGCCCCCAAATTCCTCCACTGTCTGTTGAAGTCACAGGTCAGCCTGATGTTTATAAGACAGATGGAAACAAAAGACTTTAAACCTTCTTTCTTCCTTCCTTTCTCTTTCCCTCTCTCCCTTCTTTTTCTATAGAAAGAGCGAGAGAGAAATAATATAGACTTTCCAAAGGCCATATTACTTACGGAGATCACTTAAATGGATCTTACAATTTTTAATAAGGGGTCTGGGTACATGTGCTGCTTTTTGAAAGCTAGAATTTCAAGGAATCTAGGGAAAATATATAACCCATGACTCTACAGGCCACACTGTCTTATGGGTGCTAAAGGGCATTGACAATAATTACCTGTGTTCCTTGCTCTTAGCTGCAAGAGGCAAAAGGGGCCTCTTCCCCATCTAACCACACGTAATCACCTGGCGTTGTGATCTCAGGGACGCTGAAGTGCCGTGGCAGCAGTGATGACTAGGAAAATGGTGGAACCCAGTGAAAGCTGCAGCATTCAACAGCCTCCAGCCGAGACACCGTGTTCCGTGGGAAATAGCATCCACTGGGCTTGGTAGAAACACAAGGAATGGGTGAGAAAGCAGGAGAAGAACGAGTGCATCCTTGCTGAATTTTAGCCAGAGCACAAGAAAGACAACTTCTGGGATTCTCTAACACAACCAATTAGACTCTGAAGAAAGCTAGAGATCTTACATTAGCAGCTAAGAGCAGGGAACATGGGTAATTATTGTCAATGCCCTTTAGCACCCATAAGACCGTGTGGTCTGTAGAATCATCAGTTATATATTTTCCTAGATTCCTTGAAATTCTAGCTTTCAAAAAGCAGCACTTGTACCCATACCCCTTATTAAAAATTGTAAGATCCATTTAAGGGATCTCCATAAGTAATATGATCTTTGGAAAATCTATATTATTTCTCTCTCGCTCTTTCTATGGAAAAAGAAGGAAGAGAGGGCGGGAGAGAGGGAAAGAGAAAGGAAGGAAGAAAGAAGGTTTATAGTCTTTTGTTTCCATCTGTCTTATATACATCAGGCTGACCTGCGACTTCAACAGACAGTGGAGGAATTTGGGGGCATTTTGTTCTCACGTAATGTGGAAAGACTTTGCTTGCACTTTTCATTCTTTGAGCTCAGCCCAAGCTGCTACTTTCTGAGCCCACTGCTCTTTGTCTTTTTAATGAAACTAGTGATCTTATTCCCACTGATTCATTTTTTTTTAAAAATTCAGTTTTACTGAGCTATATTCACATACCATACAATCATCCATGATGTACAATCAACTGTTTACAGTACCATCTTATAGTTGTACATTCATCACCCCAATCTATTTTTGAACATTTTCCTTACACCAGAAAGAATCAGAATCAGAATAAAAAATAAAAATAAAAAAAGAATACCCAAATCACCCCCACCTCCCCCCACTGATTCATTTTTATCTCAAATAGCAACATAACTCTAGAGCCTTTCATTTCTAGTCCAAAGGACTGGAATTTACAGTATTTCAAAGTTCATTATAAACAAATTGCATTTGTGAAACTGCATGTGTATCTGTAAGACTTTTTACTCCCTAGGAATCAGCCATCATTATCGTTCATTCCTGTAAGTCATAATGCTCTGCTGCCTAGAGAGATAGGTTCTTTTCTCTGGAACCTACTGTTATATGCCTAACTATGAATATTGCTGTACATACAACCTGCAGCCCAATGCTAGAGGTGAATATGACACAAATTGGTCCATTATTAGGGGTCCTGAAAAGAGGATACTTCTCAAAGGATAAAAGTTTAATTTTGTTATTTCAATGGCTTTAATGATGATTTACACACCAAATTTCATCTTATTTCAAGAAGTTGTATTCATCAATGTGATTAAAAAGTAATCTAAATCAAGAAAAATCTTTGCAACATATATTTCAACCGAAAGGTTGATACCTCCCATACACAAAGAGTTCTTCCAAATATGCTAAAAAAAGAATGCATGCAAAAAAATGAGAAAAGATTGTGAACAGAAGAGAAAATGCAAATGGACAATAAACATTTGAATATATGCAAATTTATATATATAAATTTAAACAATAATGGGATGTATATTTTACCCATCAGATTGATACAAATTGAAGTGGTTAAATATATCTGGTATTTGGAAGGCACAAGGAAATGGAAGGAAATATCAGACTTGCACGACAGGTGTGAATTGCTATGACTTATGGTAAAAATAATCTAGTAGTATTGATAAAACTAAAAATGCACATCCCCTTTAACTTAGCAATTCCCACAGGAGACTGTAATCTACAGAGTGAAAGCATTACCATGTACAGATACACACATTTATCTATATTCAAAAACACATACCATTGGCAAGGGGATTGTGTTATGGCCATAGAGTGGAATATCACATAGTTCTTAAAAAGAATGAGCTAGAGCTATGTGCTATTGTGACCTGAGTACCCTTGATACAAAGTTAAATGAACAAGGATGTTATGATGTATTCCTAAAGGAAATATATGTAAGTTGCAGAGCAATGTGTTTAGAATGACCCCATTTGAGTTATAATGTAATGGGAATAGAAGCATGTGTGGGTATGTATGTTGTTATGAACTTAGATGCATTCACCACTTCACCCATAGGTACTCGCCAGTGCCATACCTGCCAGTGACATCCTACTTCCCACACCTGGCTTCTCTTGGTCCTCTTGCCTCGGCAGGTGGACAATGTTGGAGCATTAATGCTTCCAGGAGTCCCCAGACAGTGATAGGCAGCAGTTGGAGAACAACTGGCTTAGCTTCCTTGCCCCTTGGGGGAGCATTTCTGAGGCATGTCTCGCATCATCTCCCAGCAGTGCCCAGAGGATAGTTGTAGAATATTTGGCTCATTAACATACCCTCTGTCGGCTTTGGCTTTTTTCCCTTCTTAGTGTCAGTTGCCCATTCTTCTACAGGTGCTTCCTGGGTTTGCCTCCCAAATAAACCACTTGACCTTGAAATCAGGTTTGGCTTCTGAAAGACAGGCCCTTGATACAACTCTTTCTGGGCAATGGAATTAAGAATGGGGCATGGGAGAGTGGTAACTTTTTCTGCCCATTCCTAGTCCTCACTTTCTGCTTTTGATGTGACTTTCCAAAGCTTCAAGCTTTGTTAAAGAAGCGTTTCTTGGGGTGGGGTCTGGCTGTTTTAGCTGGAGAAGTCAGGGGAAGCTTTTCCAAGTTGCTGGTATTTGAGCAGAGGCTGAATGATGTGAAGGAGCAAAGCAAGAGAAGCTCCGTGGGAGCAGGGTTCTCAGCAGAGGGAACGGCAAATGTGGGGCCCGTGAGGAGGGAAGAGCGAGAAAGACCCAGTGTGGCTGTGGCAGAGTAAACAGAGTAGCTCACCAGGGCTGCCATAACAAAGTACCACCGGCTAGTTGGCTTAAACAACAAATTTCTGCTCTTATGGTTCTTGAGGCTTGAAGTCCTAACCAAGGCTCCAGTTGGGCCGTGCTTCCTTTTAGAGGGGACAACCCACTCCATGTCTCTCACCCGGCTTCTGGTGGAGAGCCAGCAACTCACGGCATTTCTAGTCTTGTGGCAAAGTAACTTGATCACTGCTTCCATCACATGGTCATCTTTGTTTCTGTGTCCAAATTTTCTCTCCTTATAAGGACACCAGCCATATTGGATTAGGATCCACCCCACTCCAGTTTGCCTTCATCATAACTAATCACACCTTCCAAGACCCCATGCACAAATAAGTCCACATCCACAGGGCCAGGGTCAAGACTTGAATATATCTTTTTTCAGGGACATGATTCCACCCATCACAGAAGAATGGTTAGGAGACAAGTGAGACAGCTAATGGGTACCAAGCATCATACTTGGCCTTGCAGATGAAGATTCTGGATTTTATTATGACCTTGGTGGAAAGTCATGGGTGGGGGAGGAGTTCGAGAAGAAGAAAGAGAAAGATTATAAATGTTACCCTGGTTACTCAATGGGGAATAGAATTTAGGGGGTTGTTCCTGTTTGCTAATGCTGCTGGTATGCAAAATACCAGAAATGGATTGGCTTGTTAAGTTACAAGTTTACATTTCTAAGGTCCAAATTAAGGTATCAACAAGAGGATACCTTCCTTGAAGAATGGCTGATGGCATCCAGAACACCTCTGTCAGCTGGGAAGGCACGTGGCTGACGTCTGCTGGTCCTTTGCACCTGGATTGCATTTCAAAATGGCTTTCTCCAAAATGTCCCTGGGCCTCTCTTTGCTTCTCCGGAAAGTAACCCTGGGTTTCATCTCTTAGCTCAGCATCTCCTAATGTCCTTGTGTCACATCTCCAGCATTCTCAAAGCGTCAGCAAGCATCTGGGTCTTGGCTTGGCATATCCTGGGGCATTTTCCTCTCTCTGCTCTCTGTATAAGCTCCCTTTAAAGGACTCCTGTAAACTAATCAAGACCTACCCTGAATGGGTGGGGTCAAATCTCCATGGAAACATTCAATCAAGAGGTCGCACCCTAATCAGAAAGATTAATAAATCTGCCCCCACAAGAATGCATTAAAGAATATGGCTTTTGGGGGGACATAATATGTACAAACCAGCAAAGGGGTGAAGGGAGGAAGTAGTAAGAGATGTCAGAGTATGGAATCACCGTTACTAATGGTGAGAAGACTTGTAATGCATTTGGAAGGCTGGGCTAGAAGCCTCCTACCTGTCAATCATTGGGCTGAACCCTGGAAGAAGGTTCTGCCATGCTGTCTGCTCCAATGTAGCAGATGGTCTGTGGAGGAAGATAGCTTTTAACCAACCCAGCCATATGAAAAGCTCTATGGTAGGGACATTACAGAGCTAATGGGGACACATGGAGATACAGGGTTATGAAAGAGTCAAATGAATGTTTTTTCTTCATTTGAATTATTTCTTTCTAATGAATAATCCTTGAGGAGCAGATGACTGGAACAATAAATACGAATGTTACTAAGGCACTGGCTCCATATGTAGTCAGATTACCTTCCAGAAAAGATTAAACTGATTCACAGTGCATACATATCATCTTTCTGCCTTGTGAGCATGGGGTTTTGCACTTTTTCTTTACTGTTTTGTTTATTTTAAAAATTAAGCTGATTTAGAAAGAGCACCTTGATTATATAGTCTTCAATTGGATTTAGATCTTCAGTTTTGTGTGAAATAATTTATCAACTTAATACAATTAGAAATACCTTATGAAGATAACACCTTTACTTTCAAATCACAATATTCTTGCACACCTACTATTAAAACAGCCATTTTATTGTGAATTCATTTCACTCATCTGAAGATGGTAGGTTGGGCACAGCTATCCCCAAGGTATATATTTGGAAACAAAGGCAAAGAGAACCACAAAGAAGTAGAAATTAAAGAAGAATAAAGATGAAATTAACAGTATTTTAAAGTATCTTATAACATATTTCATTAGCTAATATCCCTATGTAAAATTTATACCAAGGGTGAAGTTAATCTTCAATGGCAAAAAATGTATTTCAAATAGTCTTCATGATGACTTCTAATTTATTTGGCCAACTTCTCACATCTGATCACAAGGTCTTATTTTTTTGCCATATACAGTGGCTGATAAGAGCTGAGAAGAGTCATTCTGCTATATTTTTATCTACTTGTGTTTGTATTATTACTATTATCTTCAATCTCTGGTTTCTGCATAGCAATATTTTAAAGTCACTTTTCCACTTTGCAAGAGTTATATTATCAAAGATAAAATAACCATAAATCTCTGTAACCAGGTGCACATAACCTGCAATGTGTGGAAATAGAGAAGGCCAAGATATGAGTAAGGATGTAATTGCCAATATCTCTGCATCACTGAACTCCGTCTATCCCTCGTGATGTTCACATACAAATACCCCAAGGCAAACCATTGATTAAAGGTGCAAACCTTCTCACTTATTTCAAATAAAAATAAACCTAGATAGGGTACTAACATTTCTCCCCATACCTTAATAAATTGCTTGGCAAACCCCATCTTGGAGACCACTGATCTAGACGAGAGTTTTGCAAAATATGGTCATAGGCCAAATCTGTCCCTCCGCCAGTTTTTGGAGCACATTCACTCTGATTCATTTATGTATTGTTGATGGCTGCTTTCTTGTTACAACAGCAGAATTGAGTAATTGTGACAGGCACCTGTCACCCACAAAGCCTGAACTACATACTATCTGCCCCTGCGTAGAAAAACTTGGCCACCCCTGGTCTAAACCTTGTGTGGCTATTTATTGCGAAAGGGACAAATTTGCTTTAGAGATTATTTCTGTATGCTCTTCAGTTTTATAATAATTACCCCCCCAACCCTTTTCACTCAAATAACTGACTCCATTTATGTTCAGAAAGAGTGGCATTGACAAGGTAAATATTTCACTTTCTGCATCCTAAAATGAAGTGCCTTTGTTAGCTATGTATGTATCTTTTGAGTGTTTCCCCATAATATATTGAACTGTGCCATAGTTTTTGGTAGCTAACCAGACATAGCTAACTGAACATAGCTAACATAATTTTGCTGTAACTGAACAGTTCTCTTAATCTCTCTGAAACTTGGTTTTTCTTCAGTAGCCTCTTTTTTACCAGGAAACTGTTCCCTCCATTCTCTTATGGACTAAGACTTTGAATCTTTTTGTCTGTCTCTTATTATCTCATTTACCACATATTTCTCTTCCATACTCACTTATAAATTGTTGAGGGAGTTTTTGCAGGTAGATGTTTGATGACCAATTGTCTGAAAGAAACTCCATGTATATATATATGCATCTAAGTTTATTATAAATTTTGCTAATATAAAGGATATTTAGCACACAATTTACAAATAGTAATACAATATACAGTACTTTTTATTGTAAATTCTGTATAGTTGATTCTCATGAAATGCTTTCACTGATATTTATTGAAATTCTGTAACCATAGCCAACTTACAGTTGCAACTGATGAATGCATTAGTTCTGCCATGAATGTTGGTTGATAGTTTCATTTCCATTAACAAGACAAAAGAAAATAATGAATACATAGGTTGGAACTTCATTCTTTTGCCAATGACACGAGTGACTTCTTTGCCGGATGCGGTAATAGTTTCCAAATACTGAAAGATTTGTGCTATTCATAATATAACAGCTGTAGACATGGCACTTTCAAGTATAATTTGCATTACTGACATTTTCTTCATCATTTTCTTAGAATAATAAATCAAGCCCTGATTTATAGCATTTGATGTAAATCCTTCCAGCAAGGCTAATTTCAATCTATCAATGGGATGTCATTGAAGCAGAATTGGGAAGAGATGCCCAAAAGCCCATCATTATATCCCATTTCCACTATAGACACAAGAGATGTAACTCACCTTAAGAGCATAGATAATAGCAAAATGTGGTAAAACAAATAGGAAGCAATGAGGTCTGAATATTTACAACTTTTGTTTTTTAACATAATGTGCTTATTTGATTTCATTTTTTAAAGAACATAGTATATAAAAATAAGATTAAAGGTATTCCCTTGCATGGGAAAAAATTATAGTAGAGTATGTGATTTAATTTTTTTTTTTTTTAATCATTTTATTGAGATATATTCACATACCACGCAGTCATACAAAACAAATCGTACTTTCGATTGTTTACAGTACCATTACATAGTTGTACATTCATCACCTAAATCAATCCCTGACACCTTCATTAGCACACACACAAAAATAACAAGAATAATAATTAGAGTGAAAAAGAGCAATTGAAGTAAAAAAGAACACTGGGTACCTTTGTCTGTTTGTTTCCTTCCCCTATTTTTCTACTCATCCATCCATAAACTAGACAAAGTGGAGTGTGGTCCTTATGGCTTTCCCAATCCCATTGTCACCCCTCATAAGCTACATTTTTATACATCTGTCTTCGAGATTCATGGGTTCTGGGTTGTAGTTTGATAGTTTCAGGTATCCACCACCAGCTACCCCAATTCTTTAGAACCTAAAAAGGGTTGTCTAAAGTGTGCGTAAGAGTGCCCACCAGAGTGACCTCTCGGCTCGTTTTGGAATCTCTCTGCCACTGAAGCTTATTTCATTTCCTTTCACATCCCCCTTTTGGTCAAGAAGATGTTCTCCGTCCCACGATGCCAGGTCTACATTCCTCCCCGGGAGTCATATTCCACGTTGCCAGGGAGATTCACTTCCCTGGGTGTCTGATCCCACGTAGGGGGGAGGGCAGTGATTTCACCTTTCAAGTTGGCTTAGCCAGAGAGAGAGGGCCACATCTGAGCAACAAAGAGGCATTCAGGAGGAGACTCTTAGGCACAAATATAGGGAGGCCTAGCCTCTCCTTTGCAGCAACCGTCTTCCCAAGGGTAAAACTTATGGCAGAGGGCTCAACCCATCAAACCACCAGTCCCCTATGTCTGTGGTCATGTTAGCAACCATGGAGGTGGGGTAGGCGAATACCCCTGCATTCTCCACAGGCTCCTCAAGGGGGCACTACATCTTTTTTTTTTTTTTTTTTCCTTGTTTGTCTTTTTTCTTTCTTTTTTTTTTTTTTAACTTTCCCTTCTTTTTTCAAATCAACTGTATGAAAAAAAAAAGTTAAAAAGAAAACAAACATACAATAAAAGAACATTTCAAAGAGACCATAGCAAGGGAGTAAGAAAAAGACAACTAACCTAAGATAACTGCTTAACTTCCAACGTGTTCCTACTTTACCCCAAGAAAGTTACATAATATAGCAACATTTCAGTGAACTTGTTCCTACTACATCCATCAGAAATTAACAGACCATAGTCATTTCTGGGCATCCCCAGAACGTTAAATAGCTTATCTGTTCTTCTTGGATTATTGTTCCCCCTTCCTTAATTGCTCTCTACTGCTAGTTCCCCTACATTCTACATTATAAACCATTTGTTTTACATTTTTCAAAGTTCACATTAGTGGTAGCATATAATATTTCTCTTTTTGTGCCTGGCTTATTTCGCTCAGCATTATGTCTTCAAGGTTCATCCATGTTGTCATATGTTTCACCAGATCGTTCCTTCTTACTGCCGCGTAGTATTCCATCGTGTGTATATACCACATTTTATTTATCCACTCATCTGTTGAAGGACATTTGGGTTGTTTCCATCTCTTGGCAATTGTGAATAATGCTGCTATGAACATTGGCGTGCAGATATCTGTTCGTGTCACTGCTTTCCGATCTTCCGGGTATATACCGAGAAGTGCAATCGCTGGATCGAATGGTAGCTCTATATCTAGTTTTCTAAGGAACTGCCAGACTGACTTCCAGAGTGGCTGAACCATTATACAGTCCCACCAACAATGAATAAGAGTTCCAATTTCTCCACATCCCCTCCAGCATTTGTAGTTTCCTGTTGGTTTAATGGCAGCCATTCTAACCGGTGTTAGATGGTATCTCATTGTGGTCTTAATTTGCATCTCTCTAATACCTAGTGAAGCTGAACATTTTTTCATGTGTTTCTTGGCCATTTGTATTTCCTCTTCAGAGAACTGTCTTTTCATATCTTTTGCCCATTTTATAATTGGGCTGTCTGTACTATTGTCATTGAGTTGTAGGATTTCTTTGTATATGCAAGATATCAGTCTTTTGTCAGATACATGGTTTCCAAAAATTTTTTCCCACTGAGTTGGCTGCCTCTTTACCTTTCTGAGAAATTCCTTTGAGGTGCAGAAACTTCTAAGCTTGAGGAGTTCCCATTTATCTAGTTTTACTTTTGTTACTTGTGCTTTGGGTGTAAAGTCTAGGAAGTGGCCGCCTAATACAAGGTCTTGAAGATGTTTTCCTACATTATCTTCTAGGAGTTTTATGGTACTTTCTTTTATATTGAGATCTTTGGTCCATTTTGAGTTAATTTTTGTGTAGGGGGGTGAGGTAGGGGTCCTCTTTCATTCTTTTGGATATGGATATCCAACTCTCCCAGCCCCATTTGTTGAAAAGACCATTATGGCTCAGTTCGGTGACTTTGGGGGCCTTATCAAAGATCAGTCGGCCATAGATCTGAGGGTCTATCTCTGAATTCTCAATTCGATTCCATTGATCTATATGTCTATCTTTGTGCCAGTACCATGCTGTTTTGGCAACTGTGGCTTTATAATAAGCTTCAAAGTCAGGGAGTGTAAGTCCTCCCACTTCGTTTTTCTTTTTTAGAGTGTCTTTAGCAATTCGAGGCATCTTCCCTTTCCAAATAAATTTGATAACTAGCTTTTCCAAGTCTGCAAAGTAGGTTGTTGGAATTTTGATTGGGATTGCATTGAATCTGTAGATGAGTTAGGGTAGAATTGACATCTTAATGACATTTAGCCTTCCTATCCATGAACATGGAATATTTTTCCATCTTTTAAGGTCCCCTTCTATTTCTTTTAGTAGAGTTATGTAGTTTTCTTTGTATCGGTCTTTTACATCTTTGGTTAAGTTTATTCCTAGGTACTTGATTTTTTTAGTTGCTATTGAAAATGTTATCTTTTTCTTGAGTGTCTCTTCAGTTTGTTCATTTCTAGCATATAGAAACATTACTGACTTACGTGCATTAATCTTGTATCCCGCTACTTTGCTAAATTTGTTTATTAGCTCTAGTAGCTGTATCGTCGATTTCTCAGGGTTTTCTAGATATAAGATCATATCGTCTGCAAACAATGATAGTTTTACTTCTTCTTTTCCAATTTGGATGCCTTTTATTTCTTTGTCTTGCCGGATTGCCCTGGCTAGCACTTCCAGCACAATGTTGAATAACAGTGGTGACAGCGGGCATCCTTGTCTTGTTCCTGATCTTAGAGGGAAGGCTTTCAGTCTCTCACCATTGAGTACTATGCTGGCTGTGGGTTTTTCATATATGCTCTTCATCATGTTGAGGAAGTTTCCTTCAATTCCTACCTTTTGAAGTGTTTTTATCAAAAAGGGATGTTGGATTTTGTCAAATGCTTTTTCAGCATCTATTGAGATGATCAATTGATTTTTCCCTTTCGAGTTTTTAATGTGTTGTAATACATTGATTGTTTTTCTTATGTTGAACCATCCTTGCATGCCTGGAATGAACCCCACTTGGTCATGGTGTATGATTTTTTTAATGTGTCTTTGGATTCGAATTGCAAGTATTTTGTTGAGGATTTTTGAATCTATATTCATTAGGGAGATTGGCCGGTAGTTTTCCTTTTTTGTAGCATCTTTGCCTGGTTTTGGTATTAGATTGATGTTAGCTTCATAAAATGAGTTAGGTAGTGTTCCATTTTCTTCAATGTTTTGAAAGAGTTTGAGTAAGATTGGTGTCAATTCTTTCCGGAAAGTTTGGTAGAATTCCCCTGTGAAGCCATCTGGCCCTGGGCATTTATTTGTGGGAAGATTTTTGATGACTGATTGGATCTCTTTGCTTGTGATGGGTTGGTTGAGTTCTTCTATTTCTTCTCTGGTCAGTCTAGGTTGTTCATATGTTTCCAGGAAATTGTCCATTTCTTCTACATTGTCCAGTTTATTGCCATACAGTTGTTCATAATATCCTCTTATAATTTTTTTAATTTCTTCAGGATCTGCAGTTATGTCACCTTTTTCATTCATTATTTTGTTTATATGGGTCTTCTCTCTTTTTGATTTTGTCAGTCTAGCTAGGGGCTTGTCAATCTTGTTGATCTTCTCAAAGAACCAACTTTTGGTGATATTTATCCTCTCTATTGTTTTTTTGTTCTCTATGTCATTTATTTCTGCTTTAATCCTTGTTATTTCTTTTCTTGTACTTGGTTTAGGATTGGTTTGCTGTTCATTTTCTAGCTTCTTCAGTTGATCCATTAGTTCTTTGATTTTGGCTCTTTCTTCCTTTTTAATATATGCGTTTAGTGCTATAAATCTCCCCCTTAGCACTGCTTTTGCTGCATCCCATAGGTTTTGGTATGTTGTGTTCTCATTTTCGTTCGTCTCTATATATTTAGCAATTTCTCTTGCTATTTCTTCTTTAACCCACTGATTGTTTAGGAGTGTGTTGTTTAACCTCCAGGTATTTGTGAATTTTCTAAGTCTCTGATGATTATTGACTTCTAATTGTATTCCATTGTGGTCAGAGAATGTGCTTTGAATAATTTCAATCTTTTTAAATTTATTGAGGCTTGTTTTATGTCCCAGCATATGATCTATTCCGGAGAAAGTTCCGTGAGCACTAGAAAAGTATGTGTATCCTGGTGATTTGGGATGTAATGTCCTGTATATGTCTGTTAAATCTAATTCATTTATCAGATTGTTTAGGTTTTCAATTTCCTTATTGGTCTTCTGTCTGGTTGATCTATCTATAGGAGAGAGTGATGTGTTGAAGTCTCCCACAATTATTGTGGAAACATCAGTTGCTTCCTTTAGTTTTGCCAGTGTTTCTCTCATGTATTTTGTGGCACCTTGATTGGGTGCATAGACATTTACAATTGTTATTTCTTCTTGCTGAATTGCCCCTTTTATTAGTATGTAGTGGCCTTCTTTGTCTCTCAAAACATCCCTGCATTTGAAGTCTATTTTATCTGAGATTAATATTGCTACACCTGCTTTCTTTTGGCTGTAGCTTGCATGAAATATTTTTTTCCATCCTTTCACTTTCAGTTTCTTTGTGTCCCTATGTCTAAGATGAGTCTCTTGTATGCAACATATTGATGGTTCATTTTTTTTGATCCATTCTGCGAATGTATATCTTTTAATTGGGGAGTTTAATCCATTTACATTCAACGTTATAACCGTGAAGGCATTTCTTGAATCAGCCATCTTATCCTTTGGTTTATGTTTGCCATATTTTTCCCCTCTCTCTATTAATATCCTTTATTGTACCCATACCGAATCTCTTTAGTACTGAACCTTTCTCCAAGTCTCTCTGTCCTGTCTTTGTTTCTCTGTCTGTAGGGCTCCCTTTAGTATCTCCAGTAGGGCAGGTCTCTTGTTAGCAAATTCTCTCAGCATTTATTTGTCTGTGAAAAATTTAAGCTCTCCCTCAAATTTGAAGGAGAGCTTTGCTGGATAAAGTATTCTTGGCTGGAAATTTTTCTCACTCAGAATTTTAAATATATCGTGCCACTGCCTTCTCACCTCCATGGTGGCTGCTGAGTAGTCACTACTTAGTCTTATGCTGTTTCCTTTGTATGTGGTGAATTGCTTTTCTCTTGCTGCTTTCAGAACTTGCTCCTTCTCTTCTGTGTTTGACAGTGTGATCAGTATATGTCTCGGAGTGGGTTTATTTGGATTTATTCTATTTGGGGTTCGCTGAGCATTTATGATTTGTGTATTTATGTTGTTTATAAGATTTGGGAAGTTTTCCCCAACAATTTCTTTGAATACTCTTCCGAGGCCTTTACCCTTTTCTTCCCCTTCTGGGACACCAATGAGTCTTATATTTGGATGTTTCATATTATCTATCATATCCCTGAGGTCCATTTCGATTTTTTTCAATTTTTTTCCCCATTCTTTCTTTTATGCTTTCATTTTCCATTCTGTCATCTTCCAGGTCACTGATTCGTTGTTCAACTTCCTCTAGTCTTGTACTATGAGTGTCCAGAATCTTTTTAATTTGGTCAACAGTTTCTTTAATTTCCATAAGATCATCCATTTTTTTATTTAGTGTTGCAATGTCTTCTTTATGCTCTTTTAGAGTCTTCTTGATTTCCTTCATATCCCGTACTATGGTCTCATTGTTCATCTTTAGTTCTTTGAGTAGCTGCTCTAGGTGCTGTGTCTCTTCTGGTCTTTTGATTTGGGTGCTTGGGCTTGGGTTATCCATATCGTCTGGTTTTTTCATATGCTTTATAATTTTCTGTTGTTTTTGGCCTCGTGGCATTTGCTGAACTTGATAGGGTTCTTTTAGGGTTTGTAGACCTATTGAAGTCCTTATCTCTAATTTATCAGATCTACAGCTTCGTGAAGTACGCTTTCTCTAACTAACCAGCAGGTGGTGTCCACGAGCCACCTGTTCTCCACAAGCCAGTTCTCCCCTGCTTAGCCTTTTTGGTGAGTGGGGGAATGAGTCTTGTGGGGCCCAATTGGTGTACCAAGCTTGCGTGTGTAGTTGTTGTTGTCTGCCCTGTATGTGGGGCATGTTTCTGGGCAGTCGGGGAGGGGGGGTGGCCCTAACAATCAAATCTCCCTGGTGATCCTAGAGTTTTAAAGCTGGTGCAATAGTCTAATCCTTCAGTTCAGTCCTGCCACAGTTTGTCTCTGCCACTGACCCACAAGTCCTTGGTATTGGCGTATGGCTCCTGAGACTTGCAAGTGGGCCCCTCTTCCAGGCTGTGCACCCCGGGTCCTCTGTTGAGGGATGACTGTGCTATGTCACAGGTGAGTGCCGTCCCCTCAGGGCAGTTCTGGGCTGCTGGGCTGTGTAGGGAGGCTCCCAGTCTGCTCAAATGATGGCTGAATGGGGCTTTGTTAATTCACACTGCTCCACCTTCCCAACTCTGGGACAATCAGCTGAGGTTGCAGGGAAGGCTAATGTCCACGCCCAGTTTTGTGGTGTGTGCCTGTTATTTGAAGCCCTTCCGTCACACTGGGTTGTCTGGGGCAGCTCTGGGCTATGGGGCTGGCGATGGGCAGGAGTGTTTCCTGTCCACCAGGATGGTGGCTGTGAGCGGACACCCCCGTTTTCTTGGGAAATTGTGGTGTTTAGTGAATTTTCTCAGCCACTGAATTATTGCCTTTTGTCTCAGAGCTCTCTTAGTTCTGCTCTTGACTTGACGTGCCCAAATTGAAAGTCTTTGAAGCTTTCTGTATTGGGCTTCTTAGAGTAATTGTTTTAGAAAAAGAAAAAAGGATTAAAAAAAAAAAAAAAAAGGGTCCTCCTCAGAGATCTAATGGGTTATTGAAATGCTAAGAGACAAAGCAACCAGGGCCATTAAGGAAAGGTCCACAGGGCAGAGAGATCGGCTTTTCTTCGGGATTTGCATATGTGCCTTAGGGCCTGAGCTCCGCCCTTCCCCTTTCTGTGTTCACCAGAACTCTAAAAATCCTCCGCTTTTATTTTGGAGTTTTTCGTGTTGTTTTTTTTCTATGCCTGTCTCCTCTCTGCTGGGCTGGCTGCTCACAGATTCTCTGGTGTCTGGTCTCTGTCTATCTATGGTTGGAGTCTGGATCAGTAGAATGAGTTTCGGATAAGAGCAGCCACTGCAGTTCTCCCTTCTCCCTCCCGGAGCTGACAGCCCCTCCTCCCACGGGACTGAGCCTGGCAGGGAGGGGCGCGGGTCCCCTGGCCGCAAAAACTTACAGATTTCGCCGATCTCAGCAGTTCGACATTTTCATGAGTGTTGTATGAAGTATGCCCAAAGACAGATTGCTCTGTGGTGTCCAGTCCACGCAGTTCCTGGCTTTCTACCTACTTTCCTCTGTGATTTAATTTTAAATAATGTCTGTGTTTAGCAGCTGGCTTCCTAAATTCTTGAAAATTTAACAATTCCCTCTCACTAAGTATAAGCCGTGCTAGCACTTGCTTAGGGAAAAGTTTTTATCTCATTCGTCTTTGAAATGATCTGCACACTGTAGGCTGTTAGTAAATGTGCGTGGAATTTATTTAAATTTATAAAATAGAAGGCCTGAACTTGATGGTTTTTGGAATCCCTTCCAGCTTTACTATTTTTCCTTTTGCTTTTTTTTTATTCTAAGATTATTAATGAACACATGAAAGTACAAAGAAAAGAACAGCAGTCATCTTTAGTCCCACCCTCCAGTTTTCACCGTGGTTCACATCCTGTCATATTTCTCTCAATTTTTTTTTCAGTTAATGCTGCAAGCTCATTTTAAAAAATTCAAACACTATAAAAGTATAAAGATGATTGTAAAAATAATAACTCAAACCTACCACTCAGATATTGCTATCATTATTTTGGGGTTAGAATAATTTCATTTTCCTTTTCTATATATTTATTTAGCTAGAAGGATAGAAAGATAAATAGATAGATATTTATATGTTCGTAATACATGCATAAAAATGGAACAATACTATTGAAGTCATTTTAAAATTCTATTTCATAAATTTAACTTAACAGAAGAAAAAGAAATGGAAAGTATTATTAAGTTTCACATAAATATTTCATCCCAACAAGAACTATTACTATCACATAAAGATCATTTTAAGGGTAAGAAAGGGGGAGAGATTTTGAGAAATACTAAAAGATGATGGTCCTTTAACATGTATGTTTTTTGTAAACTCGTGTTCAGATTTTAGGAAGTATCTATTGGAGATTTGCTTTGAAAGATGAGAATGTGAGCCCTCTCACACTTCCCCATACTCGACACTCAATTTTTATTTGTTATGTTATTGCCCAGGTTAATAACACACGTATTCTATTCTATGACCATAATTCCTACAGTTGTTAAGTGTTAGCTTTATATTTTAATGGATTTAGTGCTTACTGCCTGTCCTCTCATCTCTTAGCTTCTAACTTCATGAGTTCTGTATTTAGATTCATCCCTTAACTGATGAGCTTCGATGCTTTTTAAAAATTATTCAAATACTTAATTATTCAAATTTAATTATTCAAATATTAATTATTCCAAAACTTTTAAAAAATTATTATTAAAGATGGGCCTATAGGAGCTGAATTTCTTTAGTTCTTCCTTGTCTGAGAATATGTATGTGTTGCTTTTGTATCTTTATGTATCTTAACTTGGTATAATATTCTTTGCCTATGCTTTCTTTCCCTTAGAACTTCGTAGATATTATTTGATGTCTTCTCATTAAATGGTTTTGAGAAAACTGTGAAACTAGTGTTATCATATGATCCTTGACAATAACTTGCTTTCTCTGCTTCGTGCCTGAAGAATTATTTCTCTATATTTGATGTTCAAAAGCTTAACTAGGACAAATCTTGGTGTTTAATTTTCTGCACCAAAATTTTGCAGACACTGTGTGCTTTCGTGATCTGCAGTTTCAATTCTTCCTTAATTTCAGGGACATTCCCTTCTATCTTAAATATATCTTTTGTTCCTTTTGTTGGGTTCTCTAGTGAAGGTACAAAAATTATTTTATGTGGGATCATCTTTCTGTTACATATTCATTAGTCTCTATTTATTGTTTTTCTTCTTAATTTGCATTGATGTCTTTTGTTTGTCATTACTTTGATTTTCAGTTGTGTCTATTCTGCTCCTTACTTTTTACCAATTAATTACTTCCCAAAAGATGTGATTTCAGTTGAAAATTTAATTCCTTTTATTTCCAATTTCCCTCTTCTGTGTTTTATCATCTCACCTTAGGATGTCATTTTATTGAACTAGTGTTATTTTTTATTTATTTTGTAGCAGGAATCAATTGTGAAAAATTGCTTCTTCTTGGTTAGACTCTTCATTTGCCCTTGCCCTTGGTATGCTGTGTGTGTGCGTGCATGTGTTTGTCAACTAAGCTCTGTTAGCACATATCACATGCATTTTCTTTTCATTTTACTTATGATTAGAAGATATACCTAGACATTCTATTTGCTTACAAATATCATGGATGGATGACTATTTGACTCTGCACTTTCTTCCCACTTTATCTGAGACTAGTTTTTTCTTTCCTTTCCCACAAGCTACATTTTAAGGACTGGATATTTTGTGTTCTACTTATTTTGATATAGTCTGAGAGAATGGGTTTGGGAGCAGGAAAGAAGAGAGTTCAGTGGAATATGTGTGTAGGATTTGTTGGAGTACTTGGGCTCTATACTGTCCTCTGACGTTTCGTTAAATGCCTGTGGTAGCCAGGCTCCAAGATGGCCCCAGGGATCCCACCCCTTGTTTGGCGAGGGGTGAGTCCATGGGCTTGTGTGCTTGTGCCTTGTAGATCCCACCCTGGGGAAATGGGTCACTCAACCTTGTGGCTCTACTCTGAAATTTCAGCTGGCTAAAGCTTCTATCCATTTCCAAAGTTTTTACTTGAAGAAAATGTCCTCTAATGCAGCAGAATACATTTCTCAACTCTCTCTGCATCATTTTGCCAGTTCACCATTCATCCTCTGTTTCCCCATGAATTATTACTTCTTGCATCAATTGTTGTGTCATAAAACCATTATCTTCTTCTCATTTAAGTTAAATTGAATTCTTTTTTATTGTTGACTATACTAACAAGAATGATGAGAAAGAATAATAATTTGTGAACAATATCAGTATGAGCATAATATTAATTGTTACTATGATAGCTAACATTTATGAATGACCCCTATGTTAGTGACATTGACCTAAGTATGTTAAGTGTACTAACTCAATTAATAGTCATATCATCCCTCTATATTATAGGCAAAGAACTTGAACACTGAAAGGTTAATTAATAATGTGGAACAGGAAACGACGTGTCCACATTGGAAATGATTGTGCAGGCAAAAGCTTTATTCTGATCGTGTTTCAGGAGAAACTTCTATCCATGGCAAAGATGGAACAGATTTACAAATGATCCAATGAGAGACAATTTCTGTAAAGATACCTATAGGTTCCATTATGTCTCACTGAAATCTTACTGAATACCTGAGTACATCACCTAATTTACAAAAATGGTACAAATATCTCTATTTTATACCATTGCCACCAGCCAAAAAGGAAATAGAATGTCATCTACTTGGTTTGTAGGTTGAAATTTTGCTAGCAAGGAGAACTTTGCAAGAGTCCCACATACATAAAGATCAAAGTTTTGAACTCTGGAGCCAGGGTGCCTGGGTAAGTTGTTTAAGTTTTAGTGCCTTGGTTTTATCATCTGTGTAGTAGGGATAATAATAGTGCTTCATAGGCTCTTTTTTTTCACCCTTTGAAATGTACTTTTGAGAGGCATTTAGTAGTATATTCATGCCATCTAACTCCAGAATATTTCCCTTATCTCAAAAGAAACCCCTTCCCTATGAGCAGTCACTCCATGTTCTCCTTTATGCCTCAACCCCTGATAACCACTTGTGTACCTATTCTGAACATTTCATATAAAAGGAATCACGTAATATGTGGCCTTTGTGCCTGGCTTCTTTCACTTAGCATACTGCTTTCAAGGTTCATCCATGTTGTAGCATGCATCTTTTCATAGCTGAATAATATTTTGCTATATATTACATTTTGTTTATCCACTCATCAAATCGATGAACATTTGGATTGTTTCCACTATTTGGTTATTATGGATAATGTTGCTATGAAATTGTGTACAAGTTTTACAGGGACATATTTTTCAATTCTCTTGGGTTTATACCAGGAATGGAATTTCTAGGGCATATGGTAATGCATGTTTAACTTTTTAAGGAACTACCAAACATTTTCCATAGCCCTTGCACCATTTTACATTCCCACCAACAATGTTTGAAGGTTCCAAGTTCTCCACCACCTTGGTAACCCTTTTCATTTTCCATTTTTCTTTATCATAGCCATCCCAGTGGGTATGAAGTGGTATCTCATTGTGGTTTTGATTTGCATTTCCCTAATGGCTGATGATGTTGAGCATCTTTCCATGTACTCTTTAGACAGCTGCATATATTTTTTAGAGAAAGATCTATTCAAATTCTTTGTCCATTTAAAAAATAGATTGTCTTTTTATTGCTAAGTTGCAACAGTTTTTTATATTTTCTGGATATGAGACTCTTATCAGATATATGGTTTGCAGCCCCCATTTGCAGGTTGCCTTTTCACTTTCTTGATAGTGTCCTTTGCAGCAAAAAAGTTTTTTATTTTTATGAAGTCTAATTTATCTACTTTTTTTATTTTGTTGCTAGTGCTTTTGGTGTCATATATAAGAAACTATTGCCTAATCCAAGGTTATGAAAATGTATGCCTATGTTTTCTTCTAAGAGTTTTATAGTTTTAGCACTTACATTCAGACCTTTGATCCATTTTGAGTCAATCTTATATCTCGTGTCCATGGGTGTCCAACGTCATTCTTTTGTCTGTGGATATCCAGTTGTCCCAGCACAATTTTTTAAAAAGAGTATACTTTCACCATTGGATTGTCTTGGAACCTCATCCAAAATCACTGACTATAATATAAGGGCTTGTGTTTAGATGTTGAACTATATGTCCGTCTTTATGCCAGTCCCACATGGTCTTAATTTCTGTAGCTACATAATAGGTTTTGAAATTGGAAAATGTGAGTACCCCAAGTTTATTCTTTTGCAAGATTATTTCGGTTGTTCTAGGACCCTTGCATTTCCATATGAATTTTACAATCAGCTTGTTAATTTCTGACAAAAAGGCAGCTGGGATTTTGATAGAAATTGAATTGAATCTGTAGATAAATTAACAATATTAAGTCTTCCAATCCATGAACGCAGGATGTCATTCCCTTTATTTAGATATTCTTCAAATTCTTCCAAAAATATTTTTACATTCTTAGTGTAAAAATCTTGTCTTCTTTTTTTGTAAATTTATTCTTAAGAATTTTATTGAGAATGGTTTTTGGGGCCTATTGTGAGTGGAATTGTTTTAATTTCATTTTTGGATTGTTCACTGCTAGTGTATAGAAGTACAATTGAATTTTTGAAGTATCTGCTATTTTTTAGGTACAATTCACATAACATAAATTTAACCATTTTGAAGTGCACAATTTAGGGACATTTAGTAAATTCAGAACATTACACAATCACCACCCTGCCTGTATCTAGTTCTAAAATGTTTTCATTACCTCGAATGACAATCCCATACTCATTAAGCAGTCACTTCCTATGTCCCCCTCTCTTTTGCTATTGGCAACCACCAATTTGCTTTCTGTCTCTATGAATTTACCTATTCTGGATATTTCATATAAGGGGAGTAATACAAAATGGGATCTTTTGTGCCTGGCTTCTTTCACTTAGAATAATATTTTCAAGGCTCATCCGTCTTGTAGCCTGTATCAGAACTTCATTCCTTTTTGTGGCTGAGTAATATTCAAATGCATGTATATATCACATTTTGTTTATCCATTCATCTGTTGATTGACACTTTGGTTGTTTCCACCTTTTGGCTTTTGTGCAGTTGATTTTTGTGTATTGATATGGTATCCTGCAGCCTTATTGAACTCCTTTATTAGTTCTAATTGTTGTGTGAGTTTGTGCATATTACTTAAGATTTTCTATATACAAGATTATGTCATCTATGAATAGAGATAGTTTTACTTCTTCCTTTCTGATCCGGATGCCTTTTGTTTCTTTTTCTTGACTAATTTCTCTAGCTAGACCTTACATACAACTTTGAATGGAAACAATGAGAGCAGACATCATTGTCTTAGTCCTGACCTTAAAGGAAAAGCAGTGAGTCTTTTACCAATAAGTGCAATATTGGAGATGGGTTTCCCATAAACGTCCTTTATCAGGTTGAGGAAATTCCATTCTATTGCTAGTTCGTAGTTTTTATCATGCTGGGGGTTGGCCTTTATCGAATGCTCTTTTTGCATCTGCCTTATTTTGCCAGCTCTGCTATGACAAATACCACACAACAAGGAGGCTTGAAAATCAAGCAGTTACTATTTCACAGTTTTGAATACTATAAGAACAAAATGAAGTTGACAAGCCCATGCTTTCTCCTGGAGTTGTCAGCGTTCTGATGATGGCATTACTCCATCACATGGCAATCTCTCTCTCCTCTCTGGCTTCCTCTGACTTCTGGTTTCTGCTTCTTCTGACAGTGCCCACATTTCTTCTCTTGATAAGGCCTCCAGCCACATGAATTAAGTCCCACCCTGATTCAGTTTGGCCACACTTAAACTAATAATAACATCTTCAAAAGGTCCTTTTTATGAATGGGATTTAGCCACAGAAACGCAGATTAAAGTTTAGACATGACTTTTGTGGAGGATCATGATTCAGTTCCAAACAGTTCACTCTCTGGATCCCCAAAAGACATGTTCCTCCCACACACAACATACATTCACATCACAACAACCCAAAAGCCTTAAGCCATCTCAACAACAATTCTCAGTCCAAAGTCTCATTAAAATCAGCTATGGGTGTGGTCCATCCTGGGGCAAAATTCCTTTCTGTCTGTGGATCTGGGAAATCCAGAAAACTAGTTATCTGCTTCCAAAATATAATGCTGGGACAGGCATAGGATAAGCATTCCCACTCTGGAAGGGAGAAACTTGCAGGAAAACAAGGATTATGGGCCCCAAGCAAGTCTGAAATCCAGCAGGTGAACTCCATTGGATTCCAAGGTCTGAGAACCATCTGTGGTTGGATGCTTTGTTCTCTGGGCCTACTGAGTGGCAGTCCTATCCTTTCTATTTGCTGAGGCAGCAGCCATGTGGACCCCGAATCCTGGCATAGTCCCCACCTCTCATAGGCCCACCCTGCCGAGTGCTGGGATGGAAGGCCCACCCTCCCCAAAGGCAAGTGTGGAAGCCCCTCTCTCTTAGCCTAAGGAAAGCTCTTCAGGGCATACCTCTGCTTGCATGGTTCTGCCCTTACAGTCACTTTTCCTTCATTTTGCTTCAACAGTTTTGGATGTCATGTAGCAGTTCTTTGGTTGATGAGGTGCAAACACAACAATGCATGAAATGACAGCTTTGTTACATCAACAGCCCTGGAAGGGGAGAGGGGAGAATGAAGACAGCAGAGGAGACTTGGGCTTACTTAACCTAGACTCCTGCGAGGGTCTGTCAAAGTGGGCTGGGGAGAAAGAGGAGCCCATATGGGCCCTGGGCTCTTGTTATTGTGGCCTAGAGGGGTGGGGTAAGGCTTTCCCATGGATACGGGAGGTTGGCAGCTTCCAACTGTAATGACATGGAAAGCTTCTCCATTGGAGAAGTCCAAGGCAGTTCTTATCGCTAAACCATATGGAGGTGCAGGCCTTGCTAGTTGCAGTTACTCCCAGAGCAAGGCTAGCTGGGGTGTTCTCTTAAAAGGGGAACTCATGATGAAGCCAGGCAGGATGCTGAGGCTCCAAATATAATGTCTTTTATGCTCTGACACCTTTCAGTTCAGGCTGGCAGTGCTTCTGCTCATACAAAATTCTCAAAAACCTTGTTGGTCTTGTGTGCAGTTCAGGGAGGTTCAACCCATCAGGCAAAATGATCTTCTCCAGATCTTTCTGGGGTAAATGCATTTGCAATCCTGACTTCTTCTGAGATGGCTGATGGATCCATGAACTTTATGCCTAATCTCAGCACAGGGTGCTCAGCTACCCCCTTGCACAGTGCCCTGTTCACTCGGCACTCAGTTCCTGCAAGCTCAGAGAGAGGGGCCTGGTAGAACTGCTTCTGGCCCTATACTCAGAACAGGCTATCTGGATAGGCTGAGAATTTTCCAGATTAACAATTGGAATTGAGAACTTTCTTCCTTTTTAAGGTTGGCAGTTACAGTTATAAATGTCCCTCTGACACTGTTTTCACTAGATCTCATAAGTTTTGGTGTGTTGTGTTTTTGTCTCCAGTCATCTCAAAATATTTTATATTTTGCCTTGTCACATCATGAACTTATGGATTATTTAGGAGAGTGTTGTTTAATTTCCACTTATTTGTGAATTCCCCAAATTTCTTTCCGGTTTTGATTTCTAATTTATTCCACTGTGATCAGAGAACAAACTTTGTGTAATTTCAGTCCTTCAAAATTTATTGAGATTTATGTTATGACCTGACATTTTGTCTGTCCTGGAGGCTGTTCTTTGTGAATATAAGAAAAATGTGTACTCTTCCTGCTGGGTGGAGTGTTCTAAACATGTCTGTTAAGTCTAGCTGGTGTATAGTGCTGTTAAGTCTTGCCTTGCTGATCTTCTGTTTGTTCTACCCAATATTGAAAGTGGGTCTATTTCTCTCTTCTATTCTCTGGTTTTGCTTCATGCATTTTGGGTTTATTAGGTGAATACATGTTTAAAATTGTTACGTCTTCTTGGTGGATTGACCTCTTTTAATCATTATAAATGATTTCATTCTTTGCTTCTATAAAAGATTTTGCTTTAAAGTCTGTTTTTTCTGATATTAGTAATAGCCATTAGAACTCTCTTTTGGTTATTCTTTGCATGGTGTATCTTTTTGCATTTTTTCAACATCATCCCATTTTTGTCTTTAAATCTAAAGTGTCTCTTGAAGACAGCATGTCAGTGAATCATGTTTTTTAAATCAATTCTGCCATTTTCTGTTTTTTATAAAGTATTTAATTCATTTATATTTTGTGCAATTACTCTTAAGACTTAACTCTGTCATTTTGCTATATATTTTTTCATATCATGTTTTTTTCCTCCTCTATGTCTCCATTACTGCCTTTTTTTTTTTGATAAATAGATATTCCATAACATAACATTTTAATTTTCTTGTCATTTCTTTTACTATATATTTTTGTTATTTTCTTAGTGGTTGTCACAGGGATTACAATTACCATCTTAACTTATAACAATCTAATTCAAATTAATAACAGCTGAATTCCAATATTATACAAAACCTTGCTCCTGTAGGATTCCATTCCTCTTTCTTGTATTGTTATTGTCATACAAATTACATTTTTATATGTTATATGCTGATTCACACAAATTTGTAAACATTGCTTTATGCAGGTTTAAAAAAATCAGATAGGAGAAAAAAAAGAGTTACAAACCAAAGATACATTTATACTATTTTTTTTTTTTATGTTTCTCTATATAATTACCCCAGCTGGTGCTCTTTATTTTTTTCTGTGGATTCAAGTTGTTATCTAGTGCCCTTTGATTTCACAGTAAGGCTAAAGTGGAGCTGAGAAGAGGGAGATGGGACTAAGCGAAATTAAAATGCCACAAAATTCACTCTTCTTACCAAGATTCAGCTGCTTTTCTTGAATAAATGCTCTTTGGATTGTTGTAAGCCTTTAGTTAATTTCCAGACTTCTGAAAATTATGACCTTGACAATTTTTGCCAGTGTTCTCTTTGCTTGTATGGAGGAGTGGTTTTCAGGGTCCTTTTTCCACCATTCTTGCTAATATCCTTTGTATGCTTTTTATTAAGATTACATAAGTTACTAAATGAAAAATAAACAAAAATCTGTGTGTTCTGGTTTGCTAATGTTACCATTATGCAAAATACCAGACATGGATTGGTTTTTATAAAGGGGTTTATTTGGTTACAAATTTACAGTTTGAAGCCATGAAAATGTCCAAATGAAGGCATCAACACAAGTACACCTTTAGCGAAGGAAGGCCAATGGTGTCTGGAAAACCTGTTATCTGGGAAGGCATGTGGCTTGTGTCTGCTGATCCTGGGTTGTGTTCCTGCTCCTCTCTCAGCTCTGTACATTCTTCAAAATGTTACTCTTGGGGCCCTTTGTCCTCTCTTAGCTTCTCTGAAGGAAACTTTGGACTATTGTCTCCAAACCATCAGCAAAGTCTGCTTTTAATGGCCATCTCCAAAATGTCACTGTCAGCTGCTCTGAGGTCCTTCTGTTTGTCAGCTCTTTTGTAGGACTTCAGTGATAAAATCAAGACTCACCCTGAATGGGCAGGGTCCATATCGTCATGGAAATTATCCAGTCAAACATTTCATTCACAGTTGATTGAGTCACATCTCCATGGAAACATTCAATGAATAGGTTCCAACCTAACCAACACTAATATGTCTGCCCCCACAAGATTGCATTAAAGAGCATGGCTTTTTGGGGGACACAATACATCCAAACCAGCACACCATGCAACAATGTGTGACACATAGAAACTACTATATAATTATATTTAATAAATGTATCTCTAGTTCAGCCAGTGGGGCTCTTGATGAAGTCTGCTGGATTAGAAATAAAGAAATAATTTTTTCTCTTGTTTATAGAAAACAATCTGCAACTAGCTCCATTCATTTCACAAAGGTCAGTAATAGTCCCATACTTTTTTTATTTTTGTGGGGCATAATCATAATTCTTAATTATTTTATCTTCTTCCCTTATTTTCCACTGAAAAGGCTTTATGCTTTATACATAGATTCCAGATTTCAACCCAAGTAATCTAGTTCCAGAGCTGCTGATCTTTGCCACTTTCAATAATCAGAGCATAATTTCATGTTCCGTATTTCAAGACCAAAGTCAGAAAAGGGAGAGCATTGGTAAGATGATAAAAATTATACTCAAATTTAAAATTACAAAGAAATTAGGCATTTTTGCACAATCAAAATGCATGAATCTCTGCTATGATTCTGTGATTTTGGAAGCTTACCTCTTGTTATAAAATGGAAATTTGATTTTGCCTGTTTCAAACAGTATAAGCCACGATTTATGTCAAAAGGGACAACTTGACAATATTTATTCATTTACTCCCTGTATTACTTCATATGGGAGGGCAAGCTGATGAGTAATTTGTATGCACACATGCATTTTTAATACTGACATACATGTCTATGTCACTTTTTATGAAAATATTGAATCTGTTAAATACATGGCTTTATAGGAAGCAGACTATTATTTGATGATGATGTTGATGAGCAATTGTCTCTGCCATGTCTGCTTGCATTTTCCCCAGCTCCTAAATCTGGACTGATCAATTAAATAGTTTCAGATTTTTCTTTTGAGACAGATCCAGTGAGATCACTTATGCAACTCGATCATTTGCCGCAGAACATTTGACCGGATACCAGATGCCCTGTTTTCTCTGCCACTTTTGCATCTGTGGTCTAAATTGGTTGTCGTTTTTATAGAACTAACTAATTAAAGTAATTAAAATAAGCAGTTCTCTTTTGATCATTCTTTGTCCTTCTATGCAGATGCGAGTTTCCTTCATTTATTTTTCATTTGGGAATTTTAGTGAATTGAGGGGCGTTGGATGCTGATTAACATCAACTTATGATGTAAGGAATATATTAGCTTGCCCAGAGTAAAGGAACACAGCATGCCAGCAATCAGAGACAGTTAAAGATTTAGGGGAAAAAATATATCATTCATGACTCTCCAGAAAAATTTCGGGATCCTTACAAATGTGTGTCACTAGCCCCCGCCCCCCTTTTTGTCATATTTTTTTTACTGTAGAATATAACAAATATATGTAAAAGTGATAACTTTCTGAGCATAGTTTAACAAGTAGTTAGCAAATTTCAAAGAATATTATAGGTTTACAATTCCACAGTTTGTTACTTCCTTGTTATAAAATATAACATATTTACAAAAAGGTAATATTTTTCAAAGTATGATTTAACTAGTAGTTATACAGGAAATTTCCAAAGTTTTTATGAGTTATAGTACCATAGTTTCAGTCATTTCCTTGTTGTGAAATCTAACATGTATACAAAAAGGTATAGTTTTCAAAATTAACCAGTAGCTATAGAACAAATTTCAAAGGATGTTATAGGTTACAGTTCCACCATTTCAATTCTTTCCTTCTAACTATTCTAATACCCTAGCAACTAAGAAAAAGAAAATTATATAAATCTTCATTATTCATAATCCTTTGTTAAATTCCATCTTGTCTGTTGCTACCCCTTCCTCTAGTTCAATCACTTTCCTGATCTTCAGGGATGTCTAGGCAGTGACCACCCTAACCTGTTCCTGTTGAAAAGGGTGTCAACTTTATGAGCAAAAGGGACACATCTGGTTGATGTTCTTGAAGAGGCTGTTGCCTCTGGGTTTGGGGACTTAGCTGTCATAGGAGCACTCTGAAGGATTTAAGTTTCTGAAGGATAAACTTAGTGAGTGAAACTTTTTATAGAGTATGGTATTCCTATTAAGTATAGTCCCTAGTATGCAGTGTGTTGATTTTTCCCATGTACCCTTCTGTTGTCAACACTTTGTACCAGTGTCATACCTTAGAAGTTTATCATGCAAGCACCTATCTATGTTTGTAGTGCTGATCTGTGGGAAACACGCCTTTAAACAATAAGCCCCCTTTTAATGTTGCTATGCTAGGACTACACTGTCGGACTTCCGGCCCAAGCTGAGCGCTGGATGGTCTACTTGCCCCATCTACGGTCATAAGCCCCTTCCTGACCTGAAGGCTATTCTAGAAGGGGACTGAGGGCTCCCTTTGTAATATAAGAAAGTCTGAACTTTTGATATGCTAAGGACTGGAGAGTGGGGGCCTCCCAGCCACTGGTTGGTAAGCTCTTTCCCGCTTTCCTTTCTGCAATGCGGTTCTCACAAGCAACAAAATCTCATTTTAAGTCATATTCTATGGCCTTTGATTTTCCACAAAAACTATTACAGTAATTTAAACAAACTCACCTAAAGGATAGATTAAAAAAATAAAAAACCTGTTCAGTAAGGGGAGCTTTGTCTCTCAAAGCTTGAAGAGGTAATTTGTTTTTAAGAGTTTGAAATCCATTACAGAATTGAATGGGTCAAGTACATGGCAAATAAACACAAACAAAATAAAAATTCCTTCCTATAAAGCCTGCAAAAGAATGTTTCCACCCCGCAAGGGAATCAAAACTCATATTGTAGCTTTGCTACCATGGTTGATACTTGAGGGTATCTTATAGAAAAATAAGATTTAATAATATTCCTCTGAAATTTGTTCCTGTTTCTTCTTCCAAGACTTATTGCAAGCAACATGTAACATAGAATTGGTTTGTCTGTTATTCCCCACACCCTTCCCCTCTCCAGGTATGAAAGATTAGATTATGATTTCTTTGACTAGAAACATTCATAAGAACGTGATGAGTAAGCAGATGACTAATCATCAACAGGGGAATAATATTAAAATTGTTAACAGGGGAAACAAATTTTTCCTAAACTGGGTTTGGGGATACTGAATAAACAGATGCAATAACGTATACACACACACACACACACACACACACACACACACACACACGCACAAAACAATAACATGTGATTTTTATGTGTGTATATGTACACGTGTGTTGGGGTGGTTCAGTGTGGAGAGAAGTAGGAAAATAAAGGGAAGAGAAGGGGAAGGATTAAACCAAAGAGAAGACAACAGGGTTTGGGTGATTGATGTCTAAGAAACTAGAGAAACATCTAATGACCACTTACAGAATGCCTTTCTGCAGAGTGTGGTTGTCTACATTATAATGAGTAGACATGAGTTAATGCAAGTTTAGTGTGTGTGGTGTACAGTAGAGATATATATCTGACTAAATCTTAGAAAATGCATAATCTAAAAAAGAGACAGGAAGAGTGAAACCTATTGTAAACAATGGATTATAGTTACTAGTACAACTGCAAAAACATTCTTTCATGAAATGTAGAAAATGTACCAACTAATGAAAAGTGTTAAAAATAGAGTGGTATATAAAAACTCTGTGTGTTATGCATGATTTTTCTGTAAACCTACAACTTCTCTATTAAAAAATATATTTAAAAAAGAGACAAGACATAATGGCAAACACTGAAGATGTTTATTTACAGAAAATCCCAGACTCTCACTGAGATGGAAGTGAACCTAGGGGTTATTGTAATGACCTAAGTGTCCCAAGCTGTTTGAATACTTGAGATGTCAGGGAGCTTACCTAGTTCCTCCTCAGAAACTGTAATTGTTAGACTCCCATTCCCATAAAATCCTTAGGAGAGGGGAGATTTTTCCTTCTTGACTATCCATTCTACAAAATTGGTGAATCTGAACTAGCTTGGGAAAAGAAAGCAGCCTCAAGGGAAGTCTCAGTAACAAAACAAAACAAAACCATCAGCCTTCCTTGATATTTTTCTAGTCTCTCATGAGCAAAGGTAGCATTTCCCGAACTGTCTTGGTAGCAATTTGAATTCCCTTGAGATATAAGTAGATGTTTCTAAATAAAAGTATTCTGTGGATGCTATGTTTTGGAAACACTTTATATTCCATGGGATAGAGTCACAAATCACATTAGAAAAAAAAAAAAAAAAAAAGGAACTGAAGACTCCTGCAGCAAAAAAAATGTCTTTAACTTTGGTCTGATCTTTCCCAAGTGTTTGACCCTTTCTCCTGGGGCCAGCTGGACTGACTGCTATTCCATTACTGTCTCCTCAAACCTTTAACTTGTCACAGGAAGTTTCTTAGAACATAGTTTGGGAAATACTGACCTAGGAAATAAAAGTTATCCATGTGTATTTTAGTCAGCAGGAAAATAGATTCATGGACCTATTCCCCTAGTTACTATTCATAATTAAGTCCAGATTTACATGTGACACAGTAACTTGAGATTTAAAAGATATTTACATTCTTCTACGTCTTGAGGAAATTTTCTGGGTGATGGAAATGTTTCATATCTTGATTTAGTGTTGGTTACATGGTGCTTACATAGGTCAAAGTTTATCAAATTGCATATTTAAGATCTACGTTTTTCCTTGTATATAAATTTTGTTGCATTAATAAAAATATCTTCACTGTACCTGTTTGAAATATTTGATACTTACAAAAACAGAGCTGCAGAATACTGAAATGACCTCTTAGGGTCATTCAATATCTTTGTATTGGGTCCAGAATTAAAATGGGAGCTTTGGACTCCTGTTTCATGGCTCTATTTCCAAAATGTTATTCCTGAACTCATTTTCCATGAAATTGGAAATAGCGCTATGCAAGTATCTACCAAATTATCTCCCTTCATTATTCGAAGTGATTCTTTTGCTTACTGATGGAAAAGGATATTGGCAATTTGAAAGGTAAGAATTTCATGTACTTATGAATATGAATATATGTTAGACTAAAAATTGATATTAGTTCATGCTTACAGCACTGGTGAATTGTTGGCAAATCAATTTATAAGCTCTCGATTTACACATCATATGCCAATTCTTAGTATTTATTTTTTTAGAAATAATTTATTTTGTTACTTGGTTATTTTAATAATAATGTGCCTGTATTTCCACATTTACTTTTTAATTTTGCCTATTGCTATAGAGGCTCATTCAAACCATTAATTATTTTATTTTCAATATTACGCTAATAGATTCTCCTTAAAATAACAAGTGGTCATGATTTAGAATAAACATATAAATAGGGATGCAGTTCCATGATGTGGGTAGACAGGAACATTTTTGAGAACTGAGCAAGTAATGATACGGCTAATATTGTCCTTTCATTGACACTTGAGGCATATGCTTTCATCACTATTTTCATAGATAATTTCAATATTATGAATCCATTAGGTATTATTTAGTATTTTAGAGTATCCATTTGTAATTTAAAAATCTTTGAGAAGGCAGATCAACTGAAATTCAAGCAATTCAGATGGTTCAGACAATTCAAAACATACTGTATCCATGAGCATCATCTGGATTCTTCATCAACCCAACACAGACTTGTGGAAAAATGTTATAGCCTTGTGTGAAAAACAACCATAATAATAAAGTGTTGGTGTAATTTAGAGTCACCCTTGAATATGAAGTTTTATTATTCCTGGTAAGTTCACTAGCAGAAAAAATAGTGATATTTTGACTGACTTTATACTGAAAAGACAGACTGAGAAGATCACTTGTCACAACACCTCCCAGCCTGTGTGCATGTGCGCTCGCTCTCTTTCTCTCTCTCCCTTTCTCTCACTCTGCAATTGTTGACTCACATTTTTAAAACACAATGATCCTGATTCATGGCCAGAATTGATTGGTGCAGGATGAAGCATGTTCCAAACTGGGCTTCTGAGTCCCTTCCTTGGGATTTTGGGTTTGAAACAGAGAGGCAGGTCAGCTTGGTATCTGCCGTGTGGCTGAAGCTGTAAAATGTAAAGCTCAAGAGATGTTGTTCGCCGTGTTTCCTGTCATGTGGTTCAGGGAGGTACATTCTGCAGAACGAGAGAGAAAAACAAATTTGATGTGCAGATACAAGCAGAGAGGAAAGACAGAGAAACAGAACTGACTTCACTCAGTGTCCTGGTTCTGGTTTTACCCAAGGTCCAATTGCATTCCCATTCTGATGTTCTGGAACACATACCAACATCTGCAGAGGACTTTTTTTTTTCCCTAAGTCAGTTTTAGGATTTAGTTTTGTAAAACAAAATTTTTTGAAAAGGCAGGTAGGTTATATGAAAGCCCCTTTTATTTTTATGTGTTTAAAACATGTGCTCCAACTGGGAAAAAAATGAAGACCCATCTAAAAAAAAATTAAGCATCAGCTTGTTCAGTAGATGATATATTTGGAATGCAAAGATGACGTTATCCTATCCTCGGTAAGCCCAATAAACACTAAAATTTCTTAGAAGTACCTGAAAAAGCTGTTTTGAAAAAGAAGACAGAAGACAGACAAAGGCAATTAAAGTGACTTTCATACAGTTTAGGGATTTTCTTTTGTGTGATGTTTTCAATTAAGAACCAGTAAAGTAGACACCTGACATTTGGGAGGGAAAATTCACAAGAGATATGTCACCGCCCAAGTGGGACTTAGCTGCCGACAGGCCAAAGAAGACGCCGGGCATGTTCAGAGGCAGAACTTTTTATTCAGGGCTTACTTACAAGGGAAAAAATGGAAGTTGGTCACGTTGCCCAGAATTCAGGAGCTTCTCTGGGTGGATTCAGGAGCTGCTCTGAATGCAGCCAGTTCAGAGCTCAACGTGGAAATAGTCTGCACTTTGGGGGGCTGAATAAGCTGGTTATAAGGGCTTGACATTCCACTGAGTATGAGAGCATAAGTCAAGGAGCAAGGGTCTTGCAATATAGGGAGGGATTGATTGTAGTTAACAGGGAAGAGGGGAGGATTATAGATTATCTTGTAGATAACAGTATCTCACGGAGTCTCAGGGAGGAGGTAGTTTCAGATATAGATTACATTTAGCACCTGATATTACAAGGAGAATAGGTCAAACCTTAACTGTCCTAGGTCACGCAAGCATCTGTGTGCAATCTTCAAGGCCTTTGGTGAATGCCCTGTGCTCAGGGATCACACAAGATATATCTAGAAATCCTTCAAATACTCCAATTCTAAAATACCACCCAAGCATATACTCTTCTCAGCTTCTTCCTCAGTGTAATGAGGTTGATAATGTATTACTCCTTGGGTTTGTTTGTACATGCAAAATGAGATTATGTAGTAAGGAAGAGGCAGATGTGGCCAGTTGGCTAGGCCCTCTGGAGACCCACAGGTCTGGCTCCTGATCCCAAATCAAGCTTCTGCAAAAGGACAAGTTAAAATCTATTCTACGTATGGATCCAAAAGAACTGAGCCATGAAGGCTAACTCTACGATGTCAAATTGCCCTGTGATTTTAGAATTTGGAGAGACTGCAAATGTTTCTAAAATATAGAGCTGACATATTTGATGCTGTGAATGCTTGTCTCTAAATGGACCCTTTAGCATGTAGGTGATGTCACACACACATGGCAGAGAAACCGGACATGTATTTTCCTTCAAGAGTAAGAAGTTGGGTGCATTGGAGAGGGACCTTATTTGTTTCAGGGCCCCAGGGCACTCTGGGAACTGCAGTGAAATTTACTAACTGGAATTATTGTGATAGTTTGTATGACTGGGAGCATCTACCTCTTTATGGACTCTCTTCTTGGATTCATCATCGTGTAACTGGAGATCCACAGTCAGAGATGAAGAAATCATCTACTGGGGTTCACTCTTATAATTATAGTCCTAAGTCACTTCTGTGTACTAAATGTGTGACCTTCCAGACGATCTCATACATGTGTTTCGTTATGCATATAGCCTTGAAAATTATGTAGTGTTATTTGGGGAATATTTTTGGTAACGACATAATGTTTATTTGCTACAACAAATCCATCAGGTTTTAATTTTCTTTTTCTCCTAATACTTCTAAGGTTAAGGAATGTTGCAAAAGAGTTTGAATTGTGAAGTGTTTTCTAGTTATAGTGAAACTAGATTTCTGTCTGGTGCCTTAACCCAGCCACAGCTGTGGTACCCCATTTCCCATAGGGTAAAGTCGGCCTCAATGTCAGAGGATCATAGCACCCCCTCCTGGCCTTATGTGATTTTAAAATCCTGTTTTTAAATTTTTTTCCCCATCTTCTCTTCCTTCATGCATTAGACTCTAAACCCTCAAACAGAGAAAGCCCTCCAGGGATTCTCAATCTCCATTCTTTGGGCCATTGAGTATGAATTTGTCAGAACCAAGAAATTTCCTATGAAACGGGGTCTTCCAGATGAGCGCCGTTCTCTAGAACCTTCTGTGACCATGAAAATGTTCCATATTGCTACACTGTAACACATCATGACACGTGACGCCTGTTAAGATCTGGACAATGCAGATGAGGAACTGAATGTTTAATTTATTAATTTTAATTAATTTTAGTTCAAGTAGCCACAGGTGGCTGGTGGCAGCCATGCTAAAGAGTGCAGTCAGATGCTGATGATTTCTCTCCATAAATGTCCCTGTTTTGTTGAATCAAACATCCCAGGAGCCCTGAATAAGAGGGCAAAAGGACAGTTGAAACATACGATGCCAGAAGTACCCTTTATTCCTTCTGCTGTCATCACAGCAAGCTCTTTATCCTAGAGACCAAGCCAGGGCTCAGGGGCATCTGCGGCTGGTGGTTATTTTTGCCTGATGGCCTAGTTTTGCCCTGGCGTACTTCAAACAGCAAAGCCAGGTCTGAACTTCTCAGATGGCGTAAGCTGCAGAAAGGTGCTGGGGGAGACACATTTAGTCATGGTAAGATGCAGGGAAAGGAAAAGTAGACGATTTAAAGATGGACATCTTGACTTTACTATTTAGCTAATCTCAGTGGCAGCACCAAGAGGTTGACTAGTGATGGGGAGAGGAGACCCTGGAGCATCCTGCCAACATCATTCACCACCGCTGCCCTCTAAATCTACCTGGGAGAAACAATCTAAGAAAAAACAGTGGCCATGCCCCAAGCTCTTCTCCCACCTAGATTGCTACACCTAGGCCCCTTTAAATGGAAATTCTAGAGCTTCCCCAAGTCAAGCTGATCTGCATGAAAAGCAGATTTTTAAAGCAACTAAAATGGGAGCGATTGTTTGCTTTGGAAAACTGATTCACCAAAAGCTTTCTTTAGTAAAGTCCTTCTTTTAGTAAGCATTTACCTGTGCAATAAATAGCATGACTTTTCAAAGACAAAACAATGTGGAGAGGAAGGCCCTACCTGTACTTTACAAAGCAGTGGTTGCTGTTCTGAAGTAGACCCAAAACCAGCAGCATTACTTAAGACTGAAAATTGTTTTGAGGGTGTTTCTATGGAAGGCATGGGACAAAGGAGGTTTATTGCATTGTGTTGTGTTGTATTGATTTAATCTTATCCTATCACACACTGTGAAAGAGTTGCTTTTAAGGAAATAGATATATATTTACCAAGAGCTTCAAGGGAGCTGAGACATCTTTGCCAACAAGGCAAATTTTCAAATTCAGACTTTTCCTTCACTCCAAAGGAGAGGAAAAGGAATCATTTATAGGCTTAATAAAGGGGTGGGGGGGTAAAGGAAATAAATGTTCAGTGAGCTACTCTTGCAATTGTCATTACTAGCCTCTGACACAAGAGGGAAGCAGAAATTAACTCAAGATTCCTCTCTAGTTGCTACCCAAGTTACCCACATACAGACCTTCATACAGTTTAATGGAGAAGCATTTAAATAAAATAGCTTAATGCTGCAGTTTAAGTAATAAAACAGTTTATTACTATTTTGATATTCAAAAGAGAATCCGCATTACCCATTTTTGCTGCCAGGGATAGCCTATGGAAAACAAAGCATCTAGTATTTAAGAGATTAGGATTGGAAATCAAATGAATTTGGGGTCAAGTCATGGCTCAACTAATTTTATCTTGACTGAGTGACCTTGGACAAATTATTTAACCTCTCTGAAATCCAGGTTCTTCATCTGTAAAGCTGGGTTAAAAACTTCTGCCCCTATCCCAGAATTTTTGCAAAGCATACATGAGATAGTGTCTAAGTCCCTGGTTAACTGTGGTTGCTGTGATTTCTTTTTGAAAAGTCTGGACAACAAGCCTGGTGTTATTTGCCACTCTTCTCTTGTGAGAAGGAAATAGAAGCATTTCTTTAGAAAAATGGTTTTGCTAATGGATGTAGGTCCCGGTTGCTACATTCTGTGGCCTGGGGCAGGGGAAGGCGGGCAGGGGGAAGGAGGCAGCTTGTCTCTGGGGAAATAAACTTTCAACTCTCTCACCTTATGATCCTACTGTTGTTATTTTGTCTTGCCTTCTCTCCTCAGCTTCTGATAAATAAAAAGAAATTTCCTTTCTTTGTCAGTTATGGGTGTTTATATGTGATCTGAGTAGAAGAGTGTGGGGTAGGTGCTTTCCAAAAATGTAAGCTGTGATTTGCATTCCAAGGTGGAAGTAGAGAAAATTTTGAGCTCATGGCTTACAGTTACTTTGTGTTAAAGGAAGAAAATTGAAATATATATGTATGTGTAATGTAAGTACTATATATAGCTTAACCAAGCAGCAAATGCGTTTTACAACTAAAGAAAATGACCAACCCATAAGGTATTTTATGTTAATTTTAAATACAAACCTTTCATGTTAAAATAAAAATTACTCCAATCTATTAAAATTATTTATGATAATTTCTTTTTGGAAAATTCTCTGTTCTCTATATAGCGTAAATCAAAAGTGTAAACAAACCTCCAGAGGGATTACTTAAAATATTAACAATGTAAATTGTTAAATGTACATTTAGAGTATTCTTCAAATAAATGATGATAACCCTGAATAATTATTTTTCTAATCATCAGAAGAGATCCTTGAAAGAGTCTGTAGCACTCAGGAGTAGATTATATATACCTGGAAACGAGCCATGGACAATTTATATACTGCAATAAATCATACTGCATAGACGAGAAAAACTGAAAAAAATACAAGGACATTTTCAAGGAAAAATGATAGGATTAATAACTAAATATGAAAAATCAAGTCAAGTAAAATCTCACTAATTCTTGATGAATGTGAGTTTTACATGGTAGAATTTTTAAGAAACTCAGTATAACAAATAAATGTTGCTGTCTTAGTTTGCTAGGGCTGCTGAGCAAAGTACCTTAAAGAGGGTGGCTTAAAAAGCCAGAAGTTTGTTGTCTTAGTTCTAGAGGCTAGAAGTTCAACATCAAGGTATTGGAAGGGCAATGCTTTCCTTCAAAGTCCAGAGGGAAGAATCTGTTCCATTCCTCTTCTAGCTTCTGGGAGTTTACCAGAAAACCATGGCATTCTCCTCTTTGTCTAATTTTCTGTGTCCAAATTTCCTCTTCTTGGAAGGGCACCAGTCATATTAGGTTAAAGGCCTGCTCTACTCCAGTGTGGCCTCAATTTAACTTGCCTAATTCCATCTGTAATGACCCTTTTCCCAAATAATATCACATTCTGAAGTACTGAGGATTAGGACTTAAACACATCTTTTGCAGGGAACATACCTCAATCCATAGCAGTTGATTATCAGGCACTCATTTCAAATATAACAATATACGTAGATTGAAGGTAAAAGGATGGGAAAATATATATCATGTAAATGTTAATCAAAAGAAAGCAAGAGTGACAATGTTAATATCAGATAAAGTAGACTTTAAAGCAAGAAAATTACTAGGAATAAAGAAGGACATTACATAATGGTCAATCAAGAAGACATAGCAGTCATAATATATACGCTCCTAACAACAGAGCTTCAAAATATGTGAAGCAAACACTTGATAGAATTGAATGGAAAAACAGTCAGAGACCTCAACATCCTTCTCTCAAGAACTGATAGAACAATTAGACAGAAAATCAGTAAGGATAGAGAAGAACTCAACAATGCTATCAATCGACAAGATCCAATCAATATTTATAGAGCATTTCACCCACCAACAGCAGAATTTACATTCTTTCTACTTGTTCATGGAACAGTCACCAAGGTAGACCATATCCTGAACCATAAAACAAACTTTTTTTTTTTTAAATCTTAAGTTAAAAACTCCATTTCTTTAATAGTTACAGGGCTATTCAAATTATCTATGAGTGAAATGTGGTAGTGTGTGCTTTTCAACAAACTGGTGCATTTCATCTAAGTTGTCAAATTTCTGTGTGTTGAGTCATTCATGGTATTCCCTTACTATCCTGTCAATGTCTGCAGTGTCTATAATGATAGCTCCCATTTCGTTTCTAATTTGTCTTCTAACATTTTTTCTTTATCAGTTTTGCCAGAAGTTTCTCAATTTAATTGATCTTTTAAAAGAAACAGAATTAACTCAAACTCTACAAAACCTTTTGCAGAAAATAGAAGAGGAGGAAACTTTCTAACTCCTTTTATGAGGTCAATATTACACTGCTATCAAAACCAGACAAAGCCAGTACTAGAAGATAACACTATATACCAATGTTCCTCATGAATATGGTCTCAAAAATACTTAATATTAGCAAATAGAAGCAGGTGGAGCTATTTCAGGTTTATAAGGCCAGTTCAATATTCAAAAATCAGTGTAATCCAACCATTTTAACTGGCTGAAGAAGAAAAATCATCTGATCATATCAATGGATACAGAACAAAAGCGACTGCTAAAATTCAACACTCTTTCATGATAAAAACTCTCAGAAAACTAGGAACAATGGTGAACTTCCTCAACTTCTTAAGGGACATCTCCAAAAATCTGTGGCTAACACCATCCTTAATGGTGAAAGACTGAATGCTTTCCCCTTAAGATAAGGAACAAAGGGAGGATGTCAGCTGTCACCACTCTTATTTAGCAGTTACCAGAAGTTCTTGATAGCACAACAGGACAAGAAAAGGAAATAAATGGCATACAGATAGGAAAAGAAGAAATAAAAGTTTCCCTATATGCAGATGACTTGATGATCTATGGAGAAAATCCCAAGTAATCTACCAAACGAACAAAACTTCTAGAACTAGCAAGTTCATCAAGTTTACAGGTTCAAAGTTCAATGTTCCTATATATTACCACTGTGTTCCTAAATAGTAGCAATGAACATGTGAGGAGCAAAATTAAAAAGGAGATCATAAAAATCTCTCAAAAATGAAATACTTAGCGGTAAAGATAACAGGACTTGTACACTGAAAATTGTAGAATGCTGATGAAAGAAATCAAGATAAATGAGTTCACAGACTGGGTGTCTCAACATAAGAAAGATGTCAATTCTTCCTATATTGCTATGTAAGTTTAATGTAATTCCTGTCAAAATCCTAGCAAAATAATTTGGAGATATAGATGAGAGTATATGAAAAGGCAAAAGAACTAGAATAGCTAAAAAAATTTTGGAAAAGAAGAATAAAGTGGGAGTAATCACACTACCCAATTTGAAGTCATCGTATAGCAACAGTAATCAAGAATGTGTTTGTGGAATAAAACAATGCCCCCGGGAATCAACCCACACAAGTACAGCCAACTGATTTTTTACAAAGGTGTAAATGCAATTTAATGGAGGAAGGAAAGCCTTCACAATAGGCATTGTTGGGGCAATTGGAGATCCATAGGCAAAAAGAAGGGTGAACATTGACCTAAATCTCACATCTTATGCAAAAATAACTAAAAATGGGACATAAATTACATGTAAAATACAGAACTGTAAAACTTTTAGAAGAAAATCTTTGCCACCTAGGGCTAAGTGAAGAATTGTTTGCCTTAAAACCAAAAGTATGATCCATCAAAGAAAGAAGGAATAAATTAAAAACTTTTGCTCTGCAAAATACCCTATTAAGAGGATGAAAAGACAACCCACATAATGAGACAAAATATTTGCAAACCACATCTGACAGAGGCTTCATATCTAGAATATTTAAGGAACTATTAAAATACAAAAGTAAGAATAAAATCTTATTACAAAATGGACGAAAGACATGTTATAACATTTTACTGAAGAGGATATAAGGATAATAAATATTCACATGAAAAGATATTCAACGTCTATTAGCCATTAGGGAAATTCAAATTATGATCATGATGAGAAATTAAGATACACCTATTTGAAGAGCTAAAATGAAAAAAAAGTAACAACATCAAATACTGGTAGGATACAGAGAAACAGGATCTCTCATGCATTGATGGTAGAAATGTAAAATGGTGCAGGCATCTGGAAAAGAGTTTGGCAATTTCTTTTTAAGATATACATGTACTCACCATACGACCCAGCAATCACACTACTGAGCATGTATCCCACAGAAAAGAAAGCATGTCCACACAAAAACATGTACATGATTGTTCATAACACCTTTATTTTGTAGTAGCCAAAAAATGGAAGCAACCCAAATGTTCTTCACCAGGTGAACAGCTAAACAATCTGTGGTACTTCTATACTATGGGTACAACTCAGCAATAAAAGGGAATGATCTCCTGATATGCAAAACAACTGGGCATTACATCAAGTGAAAAAAATGCAAATCTCATACGGCAACATTCTGTATGATTCCAGTTGTATAGCACTCTCAAAATGACAAAATTATAAGGATGGAGATCAAATTAGTGGTTGGCAGGAGTTAGGGATGGTGGGAAGGAGCAGGGGGTGGGTGTGACTCTAAAGTGATAGCATGTGGGAGACATGGTCATGGAAGAGTTTGGTATTTTCATAGCAATGGTCGTTACATGCATCTACACATGTTATAAAATGGCATAGAACTACACACACACATTGCGCCAATGCCAATTTCCTCCTTCTGATACTGTACTCTAGTTATATAAGATACAACTTATAAATTGAGGGAAACTGTGAAGAGTACACTATTTTTGCAACTTGCTGTGACTCTGCAATTATTTAAAAATCAATTTTTCTACTGGTCCGTATACCTTTGGCCTGGAAGATGGGGAAGGAGGGCTCAGGGAATGGAGACAAACACCAGGAGCTTGTCTTGACATTCTAGACTCTGGGTGGAACATCTAGGGGCTGTGTTTCAGATTGGATTTGTCACAAGGTGACCAATATAGAATGGAGTAGTCAGCTGTCATAAAACCCCTCATTCTTCCTGGGGTAGTAGAGGAACAAAGGAATACTGAATAAGCATTAAATGTTTTCTGAATGCTGCTTGACTGCATTGCGAAGTACTGGTTCATGATCTCAAGAGCTACTTCCTCTATGTCTTAGTCTCTTGGATTTCTGCTCTTGGCATTCCAAAAATGTCTATTGCAAGGAGCTAAGCCTCACTCATACGGAAGTGAATTACTGAATTCAGGTCCATCTTTCATCCAATCAACAATCAAAATTGCTTAGTAGTGTTTGGAATAGAAAAGGTTTGTGAGTTTGTGGATGCTGAGACATTTGTCAATGTGTCAAAGTTGCAGAACAGTGCGATTATTTACACTTCAAATAGGTAAGAGGTAAGTCTGGATCCAGAGGGTAAACGGGGTGGAATGAAGCTTTGCAGGGTTATCTTCCCAGGAGCAAATTGTTCCCTAACCCTTCTCTGGCATCTTATCCTGGAGACAGTGGGAAGCTGGATCCTGCTGGAATGCTCCAGCTGCAGCTAGGGCCTGTGTCTTTCTAGAGCTTTAGCTGGGGATTAACAGGTTGCCTTGCCTTTTGAATAAACAGATGATGAGGGAGGGAGACTGAGGCCAGGCAGGACAGGTACTGAGGAAACAGACCTAGCTGTAGACTTTAAAAATAATCTTTTTCCAAGACACAGTGGACAAAGGATGTAGCTCTCTCACGCCTGTTTTGTGCAGGTGTTTGTATCAGAGAGGCCCACCAGAAATGTGAGGCGGGGGGTCCCCAGGGGCAGTAATTCGCTTCTGCTGAAAGCTCTGTCATAATAAGATTATGACCTGTCATTAGGATAAGAGATTAGAAACCTCTAGCCATGTGGGTTGACAGTTAGGACACTGCTCTGACCCTGAGTCCTCTTTGGACTGCTAGCTAGGGGAAACTGAGGCAGAAGCCTACACTTATGGACAGGGTTAAAGTAGTGAGGAAGGAAACCCACAGTGTGGGCACTCAGTTCATCTCAGGCCCACCAGTTCAGTTATGAACTGAATAGTTATGAATCTATTAGCAGCAAGAATGAGGAATCTGTTCTGCTCCCGGCACCTGCTGGGATCGACTCAGGAATCTGCCGGCAGATCCAGCAGCGAGTGGTTGGAGAGAGTGAAGGCAGGAAAATATGCAAGAGGCTGGCCAGAATGCCACAGTAGTTACTGCCTCCTGTTAGTTTCCCCAACTGGCTTTCCTGTGGGCTAATCACACAAGCTCTTATATTTTATGTGTATAGAAATACAAAGATTTAATTCCCTCTCATTAATGGCCAAAAGAGAAAATGGAAAGAAAAAAAAAAAAAAGTGAGTCCTCACAGTTTGTGTCTAGAATGTAAAGGGATTCCCAGGCCTTGAATTTAGCTAGAAGGGTAGAGAATGTTATTTTGCTTAATGGTTTTTTTTTATTCAGCTGTGAATTCAAGTTGCAGGTTTTAGAAGGTGTGAAGGGGCCCAAATGCCACTACAGTGATATGTGATGCAGAAGTTAAAGATGTTGTCCATTCACAGTATAGATTGGCCTTTTTAGTTCAGTTCACTTATAAAGGATCCTCTGTTGTGAGAAGTTTTAAGTGGAAAAGATGCAAGCCATGTACTATTGGTTTACTACCTACTATCACCCTGTACTTAACCAAAGTCCTCTTTGTTACAGAAAATTCCATCTGGCATCAAGTGAGAAACCATGGTTTCATCATTCAGGTCAACATCTGTAGAGTGAGGGTTTTTCTGCCAATGTTATTATCTTTTCTCCGAAAACAAGGTATAGGAAGATTAGTAATTTCCCTGTAGATGCCTGAGATGCTGGAGGGAGAAATGGTTTCAAAACCTAGTTCTTCAGAGCTCTTGGCCACTCTCGGAGGACTAAACCCAGATTTTAGATGCTTTCTTGGTCACTCTATATTTTAAGGAATGGCTAAATGCAGCTAGTATTTGGAAATATCTAAGAGACACAGCACAGGGCATCAGAGTAGAAGGATGCAGATATAATCAGGTCAGCATTGCACAAACACATGGAAGATTTAACTCCTGGGGCCTGAAAAATGGATGTGAAATAGATAGCTTTAGATGGGAAAGAAATCCTTGGAGTGGGGAAAGCTCTTGCCTAGGAAGGTGTGAGGGGCTGCGTTCCAAAAACTGGAGCTCCGTCCACCAACCATCCTGGGCTGTCACCTCATCTCTCCTGCCTCTGTGATCTCAGCTATTGAATGAGGAGGTTGGATTTAGTTATCGTCAATGTCCTCTTCAGCTCTAAATGTCTATGAAAATGCTTCCTATTAAGGAATAGGAATGGCTGGAATCTCGTAGCCATTCTAGATCATGATTCCTGGACATCCTTCTGGGAATGGTGCAGAAATGAGAATTTTCTTGTCTCTCCTCTGGATTTGAGGGCATCTTGTACCAAACTTGGAGGTTTTTTGGCTTTAGCCCCTAGAAGTCTGATATTTCCCTCTCTTTTTTTGGGGGTGTGATTTCTTTTACTTTTTGCCCATTTTGCATGCATGTTCACGAACTAGTGGCTAAGGCTGATTTTACCAGTCCTCGAAGTTCTTCTTCAGCTATTTTCTGCATAGTCTCCCCCTTACCCTACTTCCACCATTCACTTGATTTTGAGTTCCTTGACTTCAAATCCCTAAAAAACATAACACCCTCAAACATGTCTATTGAGTGAATGAACACTGAAAATGTTTTTCTCATGGTAGTCATTTGAAAACAATGTCAGGCATTGTTACATCATCATTACACTGGAAACCTGTTTGCCTTATATCTGCTTTCTATCAAAAGCTTGATTATTTTTTTCTTTTAAAAATCCTTTGCTTCTTATTGAAGCCCTTCAGAAATGTCTATTTCTAGACTATGTTCCCTTCTAGTTCCCAGCTCATTTGCAGAGCAAAGACAATTGACATTATCAGAGTCTGAAAAAAAATCAAGCCGTCAGCTCAATTATCTTGGTTCTCACCTGCTGGTTACTCAGTGTCCCTCTCCCTTGGGGAAGTTGCCTTATACCATATCAAAACACCTCAACATTAGCAGTCAAAATTTTCATCCAAGGGAGAAAATAAAGTCAATTTTCCTTCACTTACTCAAACTCAGCATCAGCACTCCAGTGTACAAAATATGCTTTCCCTGCAGTTCTTGCTAATTACCTTTTACTGCTGCTGCCTCCTGTTCCAAAGAGGAGAAAGGAATTATTCTGGAAACTATAATTGGATAGGAGGTTATTTCCAACTGAGGCCAGAGGTAATCATCAGTTTTAGCAACTAGTGGTTCAATAAAATCTATCCATAACAATGCAATAGGAAGCTATCTCTTTGAGTGAAGATAATTTTTATTCAATCACTTTTCTTTCTCTAAATATAACATCAATAGCAATGAAAAAATATTTCTGAAACAAACAAATGGTGGGTTTATCAATATTTTTGTTTCGAGAGATAATTCTCACTTTGCTTGGTTGATGTATCAAGCCATATGGAAGCTAAAAGAATGAGTAAGCCATACTACAAAGGTCTCAGACTTCAACCAAACACCTGCCTGAAAAGGGCTTCATTGAAACATTTGTTCCAAAAATATCGGACACCCAGAGAATAGGTGCATCTAAGAGAACTCTCTTCTCTTCTGTGATTATGTTGCAACTTGGGGGTTTCTTAGCTTAGATGCCTGGCAACAGTCAGGAACTGTTTTCAAGTTTCAGAAGCAAAAACATGTAGAATTACAGGTATAGGACTGGGTATTTCTGACTTTCAAAGCAGGTTTAACTTGAAAAAAAGTAAATGCAAAAATGCAAAAAAAAAAAATTAGTAAATATTACCTGCTTTTTATAAAGTCATTTGCCTGGGGACAACCATGACTTTGGTTGCACAGCTCCATCAACCAAGCAGTCATTGGTAAGTACTTACAGAAATCCTACATCTGTCCATGCTAGCTTGCAGTGCGTTTGATCATTCCACTGGTTTTGGATATCCCTGGGAAAGGTCACAAAGCCAGTGATTCTTCCAAACCATAGGATCTTATTATAGGTATTTTGTATTTTGTTTTTCATTTTTAAAAGTGATAAAACCTCCCTTCCTTTTATTTTCCTGTTCCTTGTTTCCAAGCAACATCCCATCTCCTTTTCTGTTCTTGTCTACCTTTGCAATTTCTGGTGCATATGTGCTATGTGAATGCCAGGTTTAGGTCAACAGATGTTGTCATGAAAAACAAGAACTAGAAAATTAGAAAATCTCACTGCTTTGCAAAGCTTATTAGCATGAAACTGCAGCAATATGCTTTATATATTTTAGTGGACAGTCTATTTATTGGTTTGCAGACTCATTCTTACTGAGAAATGGATCATTCTGTTTAGCACCGTTTAGTTAATAGATGTGTTTATGCGACTTAAAAAAAAAGGATTGAGACTTTGGTGCATGATTCCAGGGTATACAGACAAAAGAAAACCAAAGAATTTAGAGGGTGATAGGAATCAAGCATCACCTGGGATGCAGATCAATCTCCCTCTCAATATGGAAATCCTTCTAGCAACATCACATAATCCTTGATTTTGGGGGTTGGGTGGGAACTTAGAGAGCTAATAGTACAACCTCCTATAACCTACAAACTGGTGTAGAAGTTCACCTCCTACAATCTGCAAACTAGTATAGAAATTCTCTTTAGAACATCCTAGAGAGTTGGTCACTTAGCAATTGCTCATTAAACATGCCTGGCTGGAAAACTGTTCAAGACTCACCATTACATTTTGGAAACTCATAGTATTTAGAAACAAATTAATTTTAGAAGGCTGATTCCTAGCCCTGGATAAATCCACATATGGGTTCTGTATCTGCCCTTTAGAATTTTACAGAAAAAAGTCTAATGTGTCTTTTTTTAAAAAAATTAACTATCAAAAAATTAAAAAAAAGACAATAAAAAAACACATTTCAAACAAAACCAAAACAAAGGAATAAGAAAAACAAATAACCTAAAATAACTACATTACTTCCAAGATGTTCCTACTCTACCCCAAGAAAATATACAAACTGTAACCCAGCAAAGGAATAAGAAAAACAGATAACCTAAGATAACTACATTTTTGTGAACTTGTTCCTACCATACCCGCCAGAAATTAACAAGCCTTAGTCATTTCTAAGTATTCTCAGAATGTCAAATTTACCCACAATAACTTATCTGTTCTTATTAGATTATCATTCCCCCTTCACTATTTGCTACGTACTGCTAGGTCCCCTACATTCTACATTATAAACCATTTATTTTACATTTTTCAGTGTTCACATTAGTGGTAACATATAATATTTCTCTTTTTGTGCCTGGCGTATTTCACTCAGCATTATGTCTTCAAGGTTCATCCATGTTGTCATATATTTCACAACATCATTCCTTCTTACACCCGCATAGAATTCCATTGTGTGTCTATACCACATTTTGTTTATCATCTCATCGGCTGAAGGACATTTGGGTTGTTTCCATCTCTTGGCAGTTGTGAATATTGCTGCCACAAACATTGGCATGCAGATATCTGTTCATGTCACTGCTTTCAGATTTTCTGGGTATAAACTGAGACATGTGATTGCTGGATCGAAGGGTAATTCTATATCTGGTTTTCTAAGGAACTGCCAGACTGTCTTCCAGAGTGGCTGAACCATTATACAGTCCCACCAACAATGAATAAGAGTTCCAATTTCTCCACATCCTCTCCAGCTTTCATAGTTACCTGTTTGTTTAATGGCAGCCATTCTAATTGGTATGAGATGGTATCTCATTGTGGTCTTAATTTGCATCTCCCTAATAGCTAATGAGGCTGAACATTTTTTCATGTGTTTTTTGGCCATTTGTATTTCCTCTTCAGATAACTGTCTTTTTATATCTTTTGCCCATTTTATAATTGGGCTGTCTGTGCTATTGTTGTTGAGTTGTAACAACAACAATATATATATCCTATATAAATATAGGATTTCTTTATATATGCAAGATATCAGTCTTTTGTCAGATACATGGTTTCCAAACATTTTTTTCCCATTGAGTTGGCTGCCTCTTTACCTTTTTGACAAATTCCTTTGAGGTACAGAAACCTCTAAGTTTGAGGAGTTTCCATTTATCTATTTTTTCTTTTGTGGCTTGTGCTTTGGGTGTAAGGTCTAGGAAGTAACCGCCTAATAAAAGGTGTTGAAGATGTTTCCCTACGTTATCTTCTAGGAGTTTTATGGTACTGTCTCTTGTGCTAAGGTCTTTAACCCATTTTGAGTTAATTTTTGTGTAGGATGTGAGGTCGGGGTCCTCTTTCATTCTTTTGGATGTGGATATCCAACTCTCCCAGCCCCATTTGTTGAAAAGACTGTTATGTCCCAGTTCAGTGGCTTTGGGGGCCTTATCAAAGATTAGCTGAATGTAGATCTGGGGGTCTGTCTCCAAACTCTCAATTCAATTCCATTGATCAATGTATCTATCTTTGTGTCAGTACCATGCTGTTTTGACTACTGTGGCTTTATAATAAGCTTCAAAGTCAAGGAGTGTAAGTCCTCCCGCTTTGTTTTTCCTTTTTAGAATGTTTTTAGCAATTCGAGGGATTTTCCCTTTCCAAATAAATTTGATAACTAGCTTTTCCAAGTCTGCAAAGTAGGTTGTTGGAATTTTGATAGGGATTGCATTGAATCTGTACATGAGTTTGGGAGAATTGTCATCTTAATGGCATTTAGCTTTCCTATTCATGAACATGGAATATTTTTCCATCTTCTTAGGTCTCTTTCTACCCTTTCTATTTCTTTTAATAAAGTTATGTATTTTTTTTTGTATAGGTCTTTTACATCTTTGGTTAAGTTTATTCCTAGGTACTTGATTTTTTTAGTTGCTATTGAAAATGGAATTTTTTTCAAGTGTCTCTTCAGTTAGGTGATTTCTAGTGTATAGAAACATTACTGACTTATGTGCATTCATCTTGTATCCCGCTACTTTGCTAAATTTGTTTATTAGCTCTAGCAGCTGTATCGTCGATTTCTCAGGGTTTTCCAGATATAAGATCATATCATCTGCAAACAATGACAGTTTTACTTCTTCTTTTCCAATTTGGATGCCTTTAATTTCTTTGTCTTGCTGGATTGCCCTGGCTAGCACTTCCAGCACAATGTTGAATAACAGTGGTGACAGCGGGCATCCTTGTCTTGTTCCTGATCTTAGAGGGAAGGCTTTCAGTCTCTCACCATTGAGTACTATGCTGGCTGTGGGTTTTTCATATATGCTCTTTATCATATTAAGGAAGTTTCCTTCAATTCCTACCTTTTGAAGTGTTTTTATCAAAAAATGATGTTGGATTTTGTTGAATGCTTTTTCAGCATCTATTGAGATGATCATTTGATTTTTCCCTTTTGATTGTTAATGTGTTGTAATACATTGATTTTCTTATGTTGAACCAAACTTGCATGCCTGGAATGAACCCCACTTGGCTATGGTGTATGATTTTTTTAATGTGTCTTTGGATTCGATTTGCAAGTATTTTGTTGACAATTTTCGCATCAATATTAATTAGGGAGATTGGGCTGCAGTTTTCCTTTCTTGTATCATCTTTACCTGGTTCTGGTATTAGAGTGATTTTAGCTTCATAAAATATTTTAGGTAGTGTTCCATTTTCTTCATTGCTTTGAAAGAGTTTAAGTAAGATTGGTGTCAGTTCTTTTTGGAAAGTTTGGTAGAATTTCCCTGTGAAGCCATCTGGCCCTGGGCATTTATTTGTGGGAATACTTTGATGACTAATCAGATCTCTTTGCTTGTGATTGGTTGGTTGAGGTCTCCTATTTCTTCTCTGGTCAGTCTGGGTTGTTCATGTGTTTCCAGGAAATTGTCCATTTCCTCTACATTATCTAGTTTGTTGGCATACAGTTGTTCATGGTATCCTCGTATAATTTTTTAAATTTCTTCGGGATCCACAATAATGTCACCTTTCTCATTTATTATTTTATTTGGGTCTTCTCTCTTTTTAATTTTGCCAGTTTAAGTAGGGGCTTGTCAATATTGTTGATCTTCTCAAAGAACCAACTTTTGGTGTTATTTATTCTATTTTTGTTGTCGTTGTTGTTCTCTATGTCATTTATTTCTGCTTTAATCCTTGTTATTTCTTTTCTTCTGCTTGGCTTAGGATTAGTTTGCTGTTCATTTTCTAGCTTCTTCAGTTGCTCCATTAGTTCTTTGATTTTAGCTCTTTCTTCCTTTTTGATGTATGCATTTAGAGCTATAAATTTCCCCCTCAGTACTGCTTTTGCTGCATCCCATAGGTTTTGATATGTTGTGTTCTCATTTTCATTCATCTCTATATATTTAGCAATTTCTCTTGCTATTTCTTCTTTAACCCACTGATTGTTTAGGAGTGTGTTGTTTAACCTCCAGGTATTTGTGAATATTCTAAGTCTCTGATGGTTATTGACTTCTAATTGCCTTCCATTGTGATCAGAGAATGTTCTTTGAATAATTTCAATCTTTTTGAATTTATTGTGGCTTGTTTTATGGCCCAGCATATATGATCTATTCTGAAGAAAGTTCCATGAGCACTAGAGACAAATGTGTATCCTGGTGATTTGGCATGTAATGTTCTATATACGTCTGTTAAATCAAATTCACTTATCAGTCTGTTTAGATTTTCAATTTCCTTATTGGTCTTCTGTCTGGTTGATCTGTCTATAGGAGAGAGTGATGTATTAAAGTCTCCCACAACTATTGTGGAAACATCAATTGCTTCCTTTAGTTTTGCCAGTGTTTCTTTCATGTATTTTGTGGCACCTGGATTGGGTGCATAAACATTCATGATTGTTATTTCTTCTTTTTGAACTGTCCCTTTTATTAGTATGTAGTGGCCTTCTTTTTCTCTCATAACATCTTTGCATTTAAAGTCTATTTTATCTGAGATTAATATTGCTATTCCTGCTTTCTTTTGGCTGTAGCTTGCATGAAATATTTTTTTCCCATCCTTTCATTTCAATTTCTTTGTGTCCCTGTGTCTAAGATGAGTCTTGTATGCAACATATTGATGGTTCATACTTTTTAATCCATTCTGCCAATCTGTATCTTTTAATTGGGGAGTTTAATCTGTTTACATTCAATGCTATTACCATGAAGGCATTTCTTAGAATCAGCCATTCTATCCTTTGGTTTATGTTTGTCAGATATGTTTTTCCCCTCTCTCTCTTAATGTCTTTTAATGTATCCATACTGAATACCTTTAGTTCTGAAACTTTCTCCATCTCTCTCTCTCCTTTCTTTGTTTCTCTGTCAGTAGGGCTCCGTTTTGTATCTCAAGTAGGGCAGGTCTCTTGTTAGCACATTCTCTCAGCATTTGTTGTCTGTGAAAAAATTAACTCTCCCTCAAATTTGATTGAGAGCTTTGCTGGATAAAGAATTCTTGGTTGGCAATTTTTCTCTTTCAGAATTTTAAATATGTCATGCCACTGCCTTCTCGCCTCCATGGTGGCCGCTGAGCAGTCACTGCTTAGTCTTACGCTGTTTCCCTTGTAAGTGGTGAATTGCTTTTCTCTTGCTGCTTTCAGAACTTGCTACTTCTCTACAGCATTTGGCAATCTCATCAGAATATGTCTCTGAGTGGGTTTATTTGGATTTATTCTGTTTGGAGTTCATTGGGCAGCTATGATTTGTGTTTTTACATTGTTTAGAAGGTTTGGGAAGTTTTCCCCAACAATTTCTTTGAATACTCTTACTAGACTTTACCTTTCTCTTCCCCTTCTGGAACACCAGTGGTTCTTATATTTGTGTGAAATGAGATCCATTTCAATTTTTTCAATTTTTTGCCCATTCTTTCTTTTGTTCTTTCACTTTCCATTCTGTCCTCTTTGAGCTCACTGATGCTCTGCTTAGCTCCCTCTAATCTAGTACTGTATCTAGAATCTTTTTAATTTGATCGACAGTTATTTTTATTTCCATTAGATCATCTGTTTTTTTATTTACTCTTGCGAATTCTTCTTTATACTCTTCTAAGATATTCCTCCTGTCCTTTGTATCCTGTGCCATGATCTCATTGTTTGTCATTAGTTCTTTGATTAATTGCTCCAAGTACTGTGTCTCTTCTAATCTTCTGATTTGGGTATTTGGGTTTGGGTTATCCATATCTTCTGGTTTCTTCATATGCTTTAAAAGTTTCTGTTGTTTTTGACCTCTTGGCATTTGCTTATCTTGTTAGGGTTCTTTTAGGATATGCAGGCTTATTTGAACAATTATCTCTAATTTGTCAGATCTACAGCTTGGTGGAATGTACTTTTTCTGACTAACCAGCAGGTGGCATCCACAAGTCACCTATTCCCGTCAAGTCAGTTCTCCCCAACTTTGTCTTTGTGGTGAGTGGGGGACTGAATCGTGGGGGTCCAACTGGTGCACCAAATTTCTGTGTGTATTTGGTACTGCCCACCCTGAATGTGGGGGTTGTGCCTGAGCAGTTAGGAAAGGAGGGCAGCTTTAATAATCATATCTCCCAGGTGTTCCTGGAGACTTAAAGCTGTTGCAGGAGTCCAGACCTTTGGTTCAGTCTTCCCACAGTCTGTCTCTGCCACAGACCCAGAAGTCCCTGGTATTCATGTATGGTCCCTGGGACTTCCATGCAGGTCCCTCTTCCAAGCCCTGCCCTCCTAGGGCCTCCACTGAGGGAAGACTGCACTATGTCACAGATGAGTGCAGTCCCCAAGGGAAGCTCTGGGCTGCTGTGTTGCTCAGGGGCATTCCCAGCCCGCTGAAAAGATGGCTGTATGGGGCACGGTAATTTCCCCCTTTCCGTGGACCTCCACCTTCCTAGCTCCTGGACAATTAGCTGCGGGTGTGCGAAAGACTATAGCCCACACCAGATACTGAGGTGTGTGTGAGGGTTGGGGGAAGCACTCCCACCATGCTGGGCTGTGCAGCATAGCTCTGGGCCATGGTGCCCTGCAGAGGTGTTCCCAGCCCACCGAGAAGATGGCTGTATGGGGTGTGGTAATTACCCCCTTTTCCTAGATCTCTGCCTTCCTAGCTCCTTGATAATTAGCTGCAGGTGTGCAAAAGGCTATCGCCCATGCCAGATGCTGAGGCACGTGCATGGGTTTGGGAAGCCCTTCCCACCACGCTGTACTGCATGGCTCTTGCTGCCGGACCCGTGATTGCTTTTGGGTTTTTAAACTAATCTGTCTCCAAACACCAACCCCTGGTTTCTCCCAGCTGTGGCGTGGCTGCTGGTTCTCCAGCAGGCTCACTCACTCGTTTCAGAACGCAGACTCTAGGTTTCACCAAGTGCATGGTTCCTGTGGATTTAGCAGAACTTGACCAGTCGGTGCATCGCTGTAACTGGTATTCTGGAGCACTTTCTGTCTTTTATCTAGTGTTTTTCATGGAGCTTTTTTTCTTTTTTCTTTTTTCTTTTTTTTTTTTTTTTTTGCCCTTTCTCTCCTAATCCACCATCTTCCTCCCTGAGTCTAATGCATCTTTAGCATGCCAGGCTTTCAGATATAACAAAGTACCACAAACTAGGTGGCTTAAAACAACAGAAATTTATTGTTTCACAGCTCTGGAGGCTAAAAGTCTGAAATCAGGGTGTGAAAAGGGCGATGCTCCCTCTGAAACCTGGAAGAGAAGCTCCTTCCGTGCCTCTTCCAGCTTCTGGGGTGTGCTGGCCATCCTTGGCTGCCTTGGCTTGTAGATTCAGCTCTCCAACTCTCTCTTCATCTCCACATGGCCTTCTCTCTGTGTCTCCTTTTGTGCCCAAATTTCCCTCTTCTCGTATGGACACCAGTCGTCTTGGATTAGGGCCCACTTAATCCAGTTCAGCCTCTTCTCAACTAATCACATCTTCAAAGACTTTTTTTTCAGATAAGATCATATTCATGGGATTGGAGGTTATGACTTCAACATACATTTTGGGGGACACAAGTCAACCCATAATGCCAGATTGAACACATTTAAGTTTCTTTTTTCCATGATTCCTGTGTCAGGCTGTGCAGACTGTCTCCTGCCTGGGGAGACAATGGACCAATAGCACTTTTCACAAAATGAGGTGGTCATGTGTACTGGTTTGGATGTATTGTGTCCCCCAAATGCCATGTTCTTTGATGCAGTCTTGTGGGGGTTGGCATATTAGTGTTGACTAGGTTGGAATCCTTTTATTGATTGTTTCCATGGAGACGTGACTCAATCAACTGTGGGCCAGGCCTTTGATTGGATAATTTCCATAGAGGTGTTACCCCACCCATTCAGGGTTGGTCTGAATTAAATCACTGGAACCACGTAAAAGAGTTCACAGACAGAAGGAGATGCTGCAGCCAAGAGATGCACTTTGAAGAATGCACAGGGGCTGAGAGTGGAGCTGGAACACAACCTGGGATCAGCAGATGCCAGCCATGTGCCTTCCCAGCTAACACAGGTTTTCCAGATGCCATTGACCTTTCTTTAATGAAGGTATACTTGTGTTGATGCCTTCATTTGGACATTTTCATGGCCTTCAAACTATAACTTTGTAACCAAATAAACCCTCTTTTAAAAGCCAATCCATTTCTGGTATTTTGCATAATGGCAGCATTAGCAAACTGGAATATTATGTCTGAATACTGTCAGTGCAGTCTGATTTATAAAACTAAACCTTTCTACGGGACCACCTTTGTTACACTGAATTGATAACACCCCTATAAGGCAGGTAAACTCTTAAGAATATTTCCAGGGAAGAAATGCTTTACTAATTACTCTGTGCTTCTTAGGTAGTTTATTGTAAACCATTCAGCTTTCTAATTTTCATTTCTCTTTAAGACCACCTCTTGCTCAGTTATTTGACTTCCTTTGAGGGAGGGCTGCATTTCTGAAGTGGTACTCTGATAATTCAACATTTCCAGTGAATTACATCTAATAGGAAAAAAATGAGAATAGATAAGATAAAAAGCAGTGATTTTATGGACAGAAATACACTCATTTAAAATGTTTATTGTAAGAAACTTGAGTCAAACAGTAGTATTAAACCAAATATAAATCATGTTGGTATGTAAAGAGCCTCCAGGAATGCAAAAATTTGACATGTTCTTCCAGGTAATTCAAGTCAACCACACATGTCTTGTCCTAAAGTTCTGTTTTAAGATCAATTATATGACAATTTTAGACTGCAAATGGGTATTTGTTCTAGTTTGCTAATGCTGCGGAATGCAAAACACCAGAGATGGATTGGCTTTTATAAAAAGAGAGTTTATTTGGCTACACAGTTACAATCTTAAGGCCATAAAGTGTCCAAGGTAACACATCAGTAATCGGGTACCTTCACTGGATGATGGCCAATGGCGTCCGGAAAACCTCTGTTAGCTGGGAAGGCACATGGCTGGTGTCTGCTCCAAAGTTCTGGTTTCAAAATGGCTCTCTCCCAGGACGTTCCTCTCTAGCAAGCTTGCTCCTCTTCAAAATGTCACTCACAACTGCACTGAGTTCCTTCTCTTTGAGTCAGCTCATTTATATGGCTCCCCTGATCAAGGCCCACCCTGAATGGGCGGAGCCATGCCTCCATGGGAATAGCTCATCAGAGTCATCACCCACAGCTGGGTGGGGCACATTCCAAGCAAATCTAATCAGCACCAAAACGTCTGCCCCACAAGACTACATCAAAGATAATGGTGTTTGGGGGACACAGTACAATCAAACTGGCACAGTATTGGAGAAGTAATTGTTCCAGGAAAAATGCCCTAAAGAAAATATAACTAAATTTTGGCAATAATTCAGTTGCGAGCAACATTATCATTTTTGCGATGAAAAAAAAATATTTAATTTGGAAATTGTAATTGACTTTTATCTTATTCTCTCAGTCTAGTTTGTATGGTAAAGTCTGATTTGGCATTTGTAAGGTTATAGAAAAACCATGGACACTAACAAAAAATTTTTCAGAGGAAATGTTTTCAAATATGTTTTTGAAAATTTTTTAATTCTGCAGTTTTAAAAATAATTTACTTCCCCTCTTCTAAAAAGATCCTTGGAAACAAATTAATGGTCTCAAAAACAGTTCAGACAGATTCACAGGAAATAATGTTCAGCTTCTATTTTAAAATAGTTTCTTTATAAATAAAAAGTCTGAAGTATTTTTGAATCCAGATTCAAATACTTCCAAAAGCATTTTAGATTAGCTTGCTCTGTGAAGGGGAAATGAGATTTTAGAAGAAAGCTTGCATCAGAAACTCATGAAGTGGGCCTATCAGATGAGGAATTTCTGCAAGTAAAATGCCTACCATAGACAAGGCATTTCTACAAGTAAAATGGCTACCATAGAATATATATGGTTTTAAATTTAAGGCTGATATTATATGGAGTTATACAGAATATAGAATGTTGCTATTTTCAGGTTAGCAATATAATACCCATCTTGCAGGATCAAAATTACTTCTTCATTTCATTATCATACATTCATTTCTTTTTGTTGAATTGTAGTTAAATGCAGCCAGGGTTCTGGTTCTGGGAAACTATTTCTTAGTTTCTTCATCTGTATAGTGACAGATTTGAACTCAATCCTTTCCAAGACTCCTACCACATCTAAAATTCTGAGGTTCTCATGTTGTAGCGTATACTTGAATTGCTCACTGATACACATGCCTAGTAACTTTCAGCAAAACTGTGGGACAGAAAGTTAGAGTATATTAAATGATACAGTTTTTTTAATCTTTGATATTTTAAGGCATATAATAATACTCATTGTCCTGTTTCCTTAACTTTGTCCTCTACAGATGGGATCATGGATTTCTGATCCATCTTTGCAATTGCTCCCTCTTCTATGCTTGCATTTCTTTCTCTTCTATTCTTTAATGTTTTATACTCTTTATCCTATTTCTTTTCTCTTTCATTCTTTGTTTCCTTGTTTTTTTTCCCTTTGTTTGACTTGATGTTTTATCTTTTCTCTTTTCTTTCTTGAGATTTTGTGAAATTTGTTGTCCCTTGGATACAATAAACAACATGAAAGTACTGGTATTCTTGGGGTGACAAAAGGATATTATTTTTTCACAGCATTAAATTATAACTGCTTGTATGTTTTCTGGATCTGTGCTATTTCCTACTCATTTAATTACAGTGCCACCCTAATTGTGATAGGTCATTGTGGTGTCTTTCCTTCCCCGGCATGTGAATGTTCATTTTGCTGTCATTTTCCCTTAAAAATCTATCCCCACAAATAGATCTGACATTTTATGGCATTCCATTCTACTTAAGGCCTGATATTTACGCTACCAAAATGTTACTTGGTGAAAAACTTCTTGGACTTTTAAATTATTTTATTTTATGTATATAGTCACATCAAGATAGCAAGGAAAAGCAGCACAGATAGTCCTGGATTTGAGATATATATGATCCCTACCCCCCCGCCCCTATCTAGAGGATTATTGGGCCATGGAATGGCATTGCATTTCCTGAATGCCCACCTGTCTTAGTGTCAGAAATGTGAACCTGGCTGAGGGGAAAGAACAGTCTAAAAGCATTTTAGGTGACTTTGGGGCAAGCAGCTTGAGCTAAAAAAAAAAAAAATATGCTCAAAAAATTATGAAAGGTTTAATCATTTTTCATTAAAAAATTATGAAACGTTTGCTAGCTAATCCTGTTTCTCCAATGGAATAGGCCATCAGAAGGCAGCAAAAACAGAAAAATGACTGGAAAATGACTAATTAGGTGACATTATTATTATCCAAAAAGTTCAATAGTAAATACAGGATAGGAAATACATAGATTAATTTTATCATGTTAAAATGGCAGAATTCTTGAAATTTAGGAAAAAATAGTCTTCTAAAAATAATGAATTCATGTCTACATATCTGTCATCTCCTTATACAAACTTCATTGCTGAAAGAAATTTCCAACCAGAAATTCTCAGAAAAATTTCTCAGAAATATATTTGTTACAAGTGTTGATGGTAGATATGGTGTGTGGCAGATGGGGTGGTGGAGGGGGAGAGAGAGAGGGGGGGGAGAGAGAAGTAAAGAGAAAGAGAGATAGATAATAGCAAAGGTTTAATAAAAGATATATTCATCTGGATTTTAAAGAACACATTTTTATCTTCTACCTTCCAAGAAAAAGTTCTAATGCCTAGGAGTTACTTTTGTTTTCAAATAGCAAACAGGGCATGTGCTTCTTGTGATTTGTATCTGAAAACTAGTGCCTCCACCATATTGAGAATGGAAAATCTCAAGTTTCTCACCATTGTTTCAGAAAGCTGAGAGGGGTTCTGATAGAAGAGGGATGCTCTTTTCTGTAGAAGTACCATTTGCATATTAACCTCAAGTGCAGAGCTCTTCTCTTTTCCCATAATTGACTTGTATATAATAGAAAAAATTAATAGGCCCTGAAATCATTGGAAAATCTCTGAGTCAGTATAGATTGCTTGGTTGATTTCAAAATCATCAGGCTCCTTAGAATGCAAATTTAGGAAGCTTTTTGAACCATGGACACCTGTGGCTTGTGTTGTGCTAAACCAACCTGGCAGCAATCTAGCCGTCATTCAGATACTAAAGCTTTCCTTTATGGGTCTGAAAAAGCCAGATTCTCCTGTCTCATTACCAACGAGATCAACTGCTTTGACAAGTGACAGAATGCCTTCTTTTCCCCTCTCTCCTTGCCTACCAGTGTGTTGGTCAACCTGTGCCTTGTCTTGGCCCATATTACACAGAATGCTTCCAGAAGGCGTTGCCTGCCCGCAAGCATGACTTGAGCATCATTTCTTCCTCTGCATCTCCTTTCATTCTCCAATGAGTGTAGAATCCTGGGTCCTCAGAGTTTGTAGCTTTATTGCAGTCAAGAGGGATCAGGGTGGGAGCAGGGACCTCTGGGTGATTCTAATGTTCACATTCAACCTTGAATCGAGAGCTGTTGCCTGGGAAACAAAACTTAAAAAAAAAAAAATCTCATTTTTGCATGAATCTCCAAGTCTTCAAGTGGCAAGATGTGCTTCTGGGTTTAAAGAAAGTCTTTTAAGTCTAAGGGCACAGTAAGTTGAGATTTGTTACTTGCTTGACTTGTCTCAGGGTCCCATGGACACTTTGTTTCATACTGTTAATGAAATATGTTACAAAAACTGAAAGAAACAAAACTGGTTAAACTGTTTTTCTCTGGAGGGTCTCAATGACCAAACCGATTTGGCACATGAAAGAAGGGGCATCAAACAGCAGCAGAGAAGACGCTGTAATGGAGTCAAAAGAAGTACCTCTAATTGGTAACTTATATTTTTATTTAAGGTGTGAGCTTGGGCTGTGTGTTGCCAGTGGTCCTCTCCGAGCCCAGCCTCTTCATCGGTAAAAGAGCCGGTTGGTCTAATCTCTCAACTCCCGGCTCTAATGACTCGCTGATCTGAGAGTGTATCCTAAAGCTACCCTCTGTGTCCTTCCATAACCATTTCTGGTCCTCCTTTGTACAGGCTAAGAATTTGCCCATTGCTGATTAATTGAGGGCATTAATCACAAAAGCCAAGTCAACTCGAATTTAGAGTGGCATCAAAAAAAAAAAAAAAAAAATGTACCAATGTTTCAGACATTATACCAGCTCCAGTGTGTATATTTATTAGAACATTTTTTTCTTAAAAATACACTTGGTAAAAACACTGATGATGCTAGAGATAATTATCATGATGAGTGTGTGTGCCTGTGTGTGTCTGCTGCCAAGTATATGTACGCAAAACAAATGCTTGGGATGGAAATTATGCTTTCCTTCTAAAGGGTGGTATTCCATGTTTTATTCCTCAAAAGCACAGTTTAGGGACCAGAAAGCCTAATTGAACATCTATGGGAGCGTAGGGTGATTACTTTGCTGGTTCCATTGTAACCATGCAATAATTTATTCTGAGTTATATAAACAGAAGCCATTTTTCCTGGGGTTGGCCTCATAAGGTTGGTTCAATATTAAGCAGATAACTAGTTGCATTTTTGTGAGCAAGTGTTTTGTCCCTTCATGTTCCCAGGGTCATGTGCACATGACCAGGAGAGTTCTAAATTGGCCCCTCAGTTATTGCTTCTTCAAGAGCAGATCTCTTACTCTCAAACAACCCTGCTTCCTCTGCCTGGAGATACCAAATGTCCAAATCCAAACTGCTGTCTGAGACCTGGTTCAAATGCTACCCCACCAACAAGCAACTTTGATGCTCCCAGGAGAAGTAATCTCTTCCCCCTTTGAACTGCCATGGCAGACATTATTTCTTTCTCTCTTACAAAACTTATTGCTTTCTACCATGATTTAGTTGCATGATTTATAACTCCTACTAAAGTGAAAGCTCCCCAAAGATAGGGCCCCAGAAACCAGCAGAGTGACCTGTCCAGAGTAGGTCCTCTGTAAATATTCCAAGTATTACAAGAAAGCAGGAGTCATTGATACAGAGGATTCTTCTTGATTCTTGGGTAGATAAGCCATCCTATTGATTACATTTGGAAAACCTTCCTTCACTTATTTTCAATTACTAGATGTGCGAGGAGTATGACATATTGTTAATAACAAACCAAGGAAAAGATAAAGCAACGCAGTTACCCTTAGGCAGTGTCACAAAACGCAAGCCCCAAAACATCATTTGGTTCAACAGCAAATATAAGTAGTTTGGAGATCATGCTTTGTTTCTGGATTATTTATTTAACTGATCTTCTTATTAGTGTGGAAGAGTAGAATTTGACTCTATTATCGTGTGTGTGTGTGTGTGTGTGTGTGTGTGTGTGTGTGTGTTTTAAATTTTGCCTGGAATGTACGTGTGTTTTAGGGACTGGGGAACAATCACCTTTGAACGCAGACAGATAAAACCTTTTTCAGAGGACTGCTTGACTGCTTGATTTCAGTTGATAAAATGGTTCTGATTTATCAAAATCAATAATGGAATTTCAGGATTATCTCAAATGGACTCTTCTAGAGAAAAAGGAAGCCAATAGAAAGACAGCTGATTGTCTGGGAAGCTCTGCAAATAAACCTTCTGAGTCTCCTAAACACAAACACACACACACACACATGCACACACACAAAAAACAAAACTGTGGAGAGTATTGCTGACACAGAGGGAAATAAAGCCTTCCTAATAATTGGAAATGTAGTTGCCAAGAAAAATAAGTCTCTCAGATGGCATGATCCGCTACAAAGGAAAAGACTGACAAACTTAGATAGTAAAGAAGTCATCATGGCCATCTAAAATGAAATCTATTAAAAATAATAAAAACTGCTTAGCAAAATAACCAGACCAAAATGTGCAACCTATTCCATAGAAAAGTTTCTACTCTGTGTTTCAATCGAATTACAATTTACTTTTTACAGAGAGCAAAGTTTCTTTGTTCCTGTCAGTCAAAGAAAGTAACCAAAATATTGACCTTTACCAGTTCCCTACAGCTTAGGAGAGCTTTTCCTTGTAATAAAGATTCTGGCCCTGAGAAGCTGAATTTGTATAAAATCTGCAAATACACTTGTTCTGATGTCTGAGTTCAGTAATAGAATAAGTGACACTCTTAAACCCAATGTCCTTTCTGTTAACACAATACTCCCTTCTTGCTAGTGTAAAATAATGTCAAGTTGCTTATTTACCCTATGCAGATTTCTGTGAGAACCTTCTTAGTTGTTGGAACGTAGCATAAAATGTTGTCCATGCTGGGCTCCAGAAGTGTATAGGAGGGCCCTACCCCTTCAAGGTTTCCACTTTCTGTTTCTAAATGGGTTTCCCTTGGGGCCAGGAGGAGCTCAGCTGACTGTATAAACTCATGGTGTTTAAAGCCGTAGCTACTAACCACACGTGGCTACTAAGGGTGTGAAATGTGGCTAGCCTGAACTGAGATGGGCCGTAAGTATAAAATGCACACCAGCTTTTGAAGAGTTAGTATTAAAGAAAAAGAATGCAAAATGTCTTATTGATAATTTTTTATTCTGATTACATGTTGAAATGACAGTGCTTGGGTTATATTGAGTGAAAGAAAATATAGTATTAAAATTAATTTCGCCGATTTCTTTTTAGTTTTTTTAAATATGGCTACTGGAAAATTTAAAATTACATATGTGCCTGGCACGTAAGCCTCACATTTATATTTCTGTTGGACTGCTCTGGTATGGAGGGAAGGCCTTATTTTTAAAGAAAGGCCTGTGGTCATGTGTGGGTTCAAGCCCGCCATCTTCACAATGCCCAGGGCTAGAACCAAAAGCTGTGGGAGATTCTATCATCATTCCGGAATGTGTGTCTTGAGGTGTATGTTCCTTCTATTTCTTCACAAAGCCTAAAAATTTGAATGATGTAAGAAAAAGTTCTGAACGGAGATGTTTTTGTAAGCAACACTGCTCATTTAAAAACAATTCCTTTCGGCTGGAGTCTCTTGGATTTGAGATGTGACCTTTTACTTATGCAATAGATCTAATGCGCCTAAGTCATGAGCTTCATATTTATTAGAATAAACCTGGCACCATTGACTCTAAAACATTATGAAATTGTTATTGAATCCAAAGGCTACTGCTGAGTTGGGGCCCAACAATAAGGAAAAAACTTTAAGCATCATTAGCGTCTTTTTTCGTTATCTTTCTTTATCTTTTTCTTCTGAATACAAATCAGTGTAAGAACTCAAATTCATTAGTAGGCGATAATATTATTTAGGTTCTTTTTTTGTTTTCTAACCATTTGCAATCTCTAAAGAATTTCCATTTCCTTATCAAATTTGAATCTTTCTAAAGTCCTAAGAAGGAGAGGGGGCAGGTATTATTAGTCCTGTTTTATGGAAGAGGACTCTTGAGCTTTAATTAGATTCCCATAGTTAGACACCTAGTGAGGGTCAAAGTCAACACTTGAATCCAAGTGCTCTGAGCTTAAGATCTGTTTTTCCTGCTACCCAATGAGGGGCATGGCTCTAACCCAGTGGTCAAGGATGCAGGTTTTGGAGTTGATCAGCCTGGGTGTGGAGCCTGCGCTACCAGTTACTAGCTCTACAGTCTAAGAGGTTAACCATGCCGAATCTCTCTGTGCCTCAATCTCCTTATCAGTAAAATATGAATGATAATCATACCTTCCCCCTGAGAAAATCACAGGATTAAATAATTTAATATGAGCACCATCAGTTTCTTGATTGAGGTCGCATTACAATGGGGGAACAAGCATAGAGCCATTCATTTCCTTTCTCCCTCTATAAGTTCAAATCCACTTTGGGGCCTGTGCCAGTTTGGATACATTATGTCCCCCAAGAAAAAGCCATGATCTTTTAATCCAATCTTGTGGGATATTTAGATTACGTTGTTTCCATGGAGATGTGACTCATCCAACTGTAGGTGATAATTTTGATTAGATTATATCCATGGAAGTGTTGCCCCATCCATTCAACGTGGGTCTTGATTAGTTTACTGGAGCCCTATAAGAGCTCAAACAGAAGGAGCTCGGTGCTGCAGCTGAAATAGACATTTTGGAGATGGCTGTTGATAGCAGACTTCTGCTGACACTGATGCTTAGACATGCTTGGAGATGCAGGCAGAAGGACATTTATCTAAGAGATGAAGCCCAGAGTTTGCCCTGGGATAAGCTAAGAGAACACCCTCAGGTCTAAGAGAGAAACATCCTAGGAGAAAGCCATTTTGAAACCAGAACTCTGGAGCAGTCGCCAGCCACGTGCCTTCCCAGCTGACAGAGGTGTTCCGGACGACATCGGCCATTCTTCAGTGAATGTACCCTGTTGTTGATGCCTTAGTATGGACACTTTTGTGGCCTTAGGACTATAACTTTGTAACCAAATAAACCCCCTTTATTTTTTTTTATCATCATTTTATTGAGATATATTCACATACCACGCAGTCATACAAAACAAATCGTACTTTCGATTGTTTACAGTACCATTACATAGTTGTACATTCATCACCTAAATCAATCCCTGACACCTTCATTAGCACACACACAAAAATAACAAGAATAATAATTAGAGTGAAAAAGAGCAATTGAAGTAAAAAAGAACACTGGGTACCTTTATTTGTTTACTTCCCCTATTTTTCTACTCATCCATCCATAAACTAGACAAAGTAGAGTATGGTCTTTATGGCTTTCCCAATCCCATTGTCACCCCTCATAAGCTACATTTTTATACAACTGTCTTTGAGATTCATGGGTTCTGGGTTGTAGTTTGATAGTTTCAGGTATCCACCACCAGCTACCCCAATTCTTTAGAACCTAAAAAGGGTTGTCTAAAGTGTACGTAAGAGTGCCCACCAGAGTGACCTCTCGGCTCCTTTTGGAATCTCTCTGTCACTGAAGCTTATTTCATTTCCTTTCACATCCCCCTTTTGGTCAAGAAGATGTTCTCCGTCCCACGATGCCGGGTCTGCATTCCTCCCCGGGAGTCATATTCCACGTTGCCAGGGAGATTCACTTCCCTGGGTGTCTGATCCCATGTAGGGGGGAGGGCAGTGATTTCACCTTTCAAGTTGGCTTAGCCAGAGAGAGAGGGACACATCTGAGCAACAAAGAGGCATTCAGGAGGAGACTCTTAGGCACAAATATAGGGAGGCCTAGCCTCTACTTTGCAGCAACCGTCTTCCCAAGGGTAAAACTTATGGTAGAGGGCTCAACCCATCAAACCACCAGTCCCCTATGTCTGTGGTCATGTTAGCAACCATGGAGGTGGGGTAGGCGAATACCCCTGCATTCTCCACAGGCTCCTCAAGGGGGCACTACGTCTTTTTTTTTTCCCTTTTTTTTTTTTTTTTTAACTTTCCCTTCTTTTTTAAATCAACTGTATGAAAAAAAAGTTAAAAAGAAAACAAACATACAATAAAAGAACATTTCAAAGAGACCATAACAAGGGAGTAAGAAAAAGACAACTAACCTAAGATAACTGCTTACCTTCCAACATGTTCCAACTTTACCCCAAGAAAGTTACATAATAGAGCAACATTTCAGTGAACTTGTTCCTACTACATCCATCAGAAATTAACAGACCATAGTCATTTCTGGGCATCCCCAGAACGTTAAATAGCTTATCTGTTCTTGGATTATTGTTCCCCCTTCCTTAATTGCTCTCTATTGCTACTTCCCCTACATTCTACATTATAAACCATTTGTTTTACATTTTTCAAAGTTCACATTAGTGGTAGCATATAATATTTCTCTTTTTGTGCCTGGCTTATTTCGCTCAGCATTATGTCTTCAAGGTTCATCCATGTTGTCATATGTTTCACGAGATCGTTCCTTCTTACTGCCGCGTAGTATTCCATCGTGTGTATATACCACATTTTATTTATCCACTCATCTGTTGAAGGACATTTAGGTTGTTTCCATCTCTTGGCAATTGTGAATAATGCTGCTATGAACATTGGCGTGCAGATATCTGTTCGTGTCACTGCTTTCCGATCTTCCGGGTATATACCGAGAAGTGCAATCGCTGGATCGAATGGTAGCTCTATATCTAGTTTTCTAAGGAACTGCCAGACTGACTTCCAGAGTGGCTGAACCATTATACAGTCCCACCAACAATGAATAAGAGTTCCAATTTCTCCACATCCCCTCCAGCATTTGTAGTTTCCTGTTTGTTTAATGGCAGCCATTCTAACCGGTGTTAGATGGTATCTCATTGTGGTCTTAATTTGCATCTCTCTAATAGCTAGTGAAGCTGAACATTTTTTCATGTGTTTCTTGGCCATTTGTATTTCCTCTTCAGAGAACTGTCTTTTCATATGTTTTGCCCATTTTATAATTGGGCTGTCTGTACTATTGTCATTGAGTTGTAGGATTTCTTTGTATATGCAAGATATCAGTCTTTTGTCAGATACATGGTTTCCAAAAATTTTTTCCCATTGAGTTGGCTGCCTCTTTACCTTTTTGAGAAATTCCTTTGAGGTGCAGAAACTTCTAAGCTTGAGGAGTTTCCATTTATCTATTTTCTCTTTTGTTGCTTGTGCTTTGGGTGTAAAGTCTAGGAAGTGGCCGCCTAATACAAGGTCTTGAAGATGTTTTCCTACATTATCTTCTAGGAGTTTTATGGTACTTTCTTTTATATTGAGATCTTTGGTCCATTTTGAGTTAATTTTTGTGTAGGGGGTGAGGTAGGGGTCCTCTTTCATTCTTTTGGATATGGATATCCAACTCTCCCAGCCCCATTTGTTGAAAAGACCATTATGGCTCAGTTCAGTGACTTTGGGGGCCTTATCAAAGATCAGTCGGCCATAGATCTGAGGGTCTATCTTGGAATTCTCAATTCGATTCCATTGATGTATATGTCTATCTTTGTGCCAGTACCATGCTGTTTTGGCAACTGTGGCTTTATAATAAGCTTCAAAGTCAGGGAGTGTAAGTCCTCCCACTTCGTTTTTCTTTTTTAGAGTGTCTTTAGCAATTCGAGGCATCTTCCCTTTCCAAATAAATTTGATAACTAGCTTTTCCAAGTCTGCAAAGTAGGTTGTTGGAATTTTGATTGGGATTGCATTGAATCTGTAGATGAGTTTGGGTAGAATTGACATCTTAATGACATTTAGCCTTCCTATCCATGAACATGGAATATTTTTCCATCTTTTAAGGTCCCCTTCTATTTCTTTTAGTAGAGTTATGTAGTTTTCTTTGTATAGGTCTTTTACATCTTTGGTTAAGTTTATTCCTAGGTACTTGATTTTTTTAGTTGCTATTGAAAATGGTATCTTTTTCTTGAGTGCCTCTTCAGTTTGTTCATTTCTAGCATATAGAAACATTACTGACTTATGTGCATTAACCTTGTATCCCGCTACTTTGCTAAATTTGTTTATTAGCTCTAGTAGCTGTATCGTCGATTTCTCAGGGTTTTCTAGATATAAGATCATATCATCTGCAAACAATGACAGTTTTACTTCTTCTTTTCCAATTTGGATGCCTTTTATTTCTTTGTCTTGCCGGATTGCCCAGGTTAGCATTTCCAGCACAATGTTGAATAACAGTGGTGACAGCGGGCATCCTTGTCTTGTTCCTGATCTTAGAGGGAAGGCTTTCAGTCTCTCACCATTGAGTACTATGCTGGCTGTGGGTTTTTCATATATGCTCTTTATCATGTTGAGGAAGTTTCCTTCAATTCCTACCTTTTGAAGTGTTTTTATCAAAAAGGGATGTTGGATTTTGTCAAATGCTTTTTCAGCATCTATTGAGATGATCAATTGATTTTTCCCTGTTGAGTTTTTAATGTGTTGTAATACATTGATTGTTTTTCTTATGTTGAACCATCCTTGCATGCCTGGAATGAACCCCACTTGGTCATGGTGTATGATTTTTTTAATGTGTCTTTGGATTCGATTTGCAAGTATTTTGTTGAGGATTTTTGCATCTATATTCGTTAGGGAGATTGGCCGGTAGTTTTCCTTTTTTGTAGCATCTTTGCCTGGTTTTGGTATTAGATTGATGTTAGCTTCATAAAATGAGTTAGGTAGTGTTCCATTGTTTTCAATGTTTTGAAAGAGTTTGAGTAAGATTGGTGTCAGTTCTTTCTGGAAAGTTTGGTAGAATTCCCCTGTGAAGCCATCTGGCCCTGGGCATTTATTTGTGGGAAGATTTTTGATGACTGATTGGATCTCTTTGCTTGTGATGGGTTGTTGAGGTCTTCTATTTCTTCTCTGGTCAGTCTAGGTTGTTCATATGTTTCCAGGAAATTGTCCATTTCTTCTACATTTTCCAGTTTGTTGCCATACAGTTGTTCATAGTATCCTCTTATAATTTTTTTAATTTCTTCAGGATCTGCAGTTATGTCACCTTTTTCATTCATTATTTTGTTTATATGGGTCTTCTCCCTTTTTGATTTTGTCAGTCTAGCTAGGGGCTTGTCAATCTTATTGATCTTCTCAAAGAACCAACTTTTGGTGATATTTATCCTCTCTATTGTTTTTTTGTTCTCTATGTCATTTATTTCTGCTTTAATCCTTGTTATTTCTTTTCTTCTACTTGGTTTAGGATTGGTTTGCTGTTCATTTTCTAGCTTCTTCAGTTGATCCATTAGTTCTTTGATTTTGGCTCTTTCTTCTTTTTTAATATATGTGTTTAGTGCTATAAATTTCCCCCTTAGCACTGCTTTTGCTGCATCCCATAGGTTTTGGTATGTTGTGTTCTCATTGTCATTCGTCTCTATATATTTAGCAATTTCTCTTGCTATTTCTTCTTTAATCCACTGATTGTTTAGGAGTGTGTTGTTTAACCTCCAGGTATTTGTGAATTTTCTAAGTCTCTGATGGTTATTGACTTCTAATTCTATTCCATTGTGCTCAGAGAATGTGCTTTGAATAATTTCAATCTTTTTAAATTTATTGAGGCTTGTTTTATGTCCCAGCATATGATCTATTCTGGAGAAAGTTCCGTGAGCACTAGAAAAGTATGTGTATCCTGGTGATTTGGGATGTAATGTCCTGTAGATGTCTGTTATATCTAATTCATTTATCAGATTGTTTAGGTTTTCAATTTCCTTCTTGGTCTTCTGTCTGGTTGATCTATCTATAGGAGAGAGTGATGTGTTGAAGTCTCCCACAATTATTGTGGAAACATCAATTGCTTCCTTTAGTTTTGCCAGTGTTTCTCTCATGTATTTTGTGGCACCTTGATTGGGTGCATAGACATTTACGATTGTTATTTCTTCTTGCTGAATTGCCCCTTTTATTAGTATGTAGTGGCCTTCTTTGTCTCTCAAAACATCCCTGCATTTGAAGTCTATTTTATCTGAGATTAATATTGCTACACCTGCTTTCTTTTGGCTGTAGCTTGCATGAAATATTTTTTTCCATCCTTTCACTTTCAGTTTCTTTGTGTCCCTGTGTCTAATATGAGTCTCTTGTATGCAACATATTGATGGTTCATTTTTTTTGATCCATTCTGCGAATCTATATCTTTTAATTGGGGAGTTTAATCCATTTACATTCAACGTTAAAACCGTGAAGGCATTTCTTGCATCGGCCATCTTATCCTTTGGTTTATGTTTGCCATATTTTTCCCTCTCTCTATTAATATCCTTTATTGTACCCATACCGAATCTCTTTAGTACTGAACCTTTCTCCAAGTCTCTCTGTCCTGTCTTTGTTTCTCTGTCTGTAGGGCTCCTTTAGTATCTCCAGTAGGGCAGGTCTCTTGTTAGCAAATTCTCTCAGCATTTGTTTGTCTGTGAAAAATTTAAGCTCTCCCTCAAATTTGAAGGAGAGCTTTGCTGGATAAAGTATTCTTGGCTGGAAATTTTTCTCACTCAGAAGTTTAAATATATCGTGCCACTGCCTTGTCGCCTCCATGGTGGCTGCTGAGTAGTCACTACTTAGTCTTATGCTGTTTCCTTTATATGTGGTGAATTGCTTTTCTCTTGCTGCTTTCAGAACTTGCTCCTTCTCTTCTGTTTGACAGTGTGATCAGTATATGTCTCGGAGTAGGTTTATTTGGATTTATTCTATTTGGGGTTCGCTGAGCATTTATGATTTGTGTATTTATGTTGTTTAGAAGATTTGGGAAGTTTTCCCCAACAATTTCTTTGAATACTCTTCCTAGGCCTTTACCCTTTTCTTCCCCTTCTGGGACACCAATGAGTCTTATATTTGGACGTTTCATATTATCTATCATATCCCTGAGGTCCATTTCGAGTTTTTCAATTTTTTCCCCATTCTTTCTTTTATGCTTTCATTTTCCATTCTGTCATCTTCGAGGTCACTGATTCGTTGTTCAACTTCCTCTAGTCTTGTACTATGAGAGCCCCGAATCTTTTTAATTTGGTCGACAGTTTCTTTAATTTCCATAAGATCATCCATTTTTTTATTTATTCTTGCAATGTCTTCTTTATGCTCTTCTAGGGTCTTCTTGATTTCCTTCATATCCCGTACTATGGTCTCATTGTTCATCTTTAGTTCTTTGAGTAGCTGCTCTAGGTGCTGTGTCTCTTCTGGTCTTTTGATTTGGGTGCTTGGGCTTGGGTTATCCATATCGTCTGGTTTTTTCATATGCTTTATAATTTTCTGTTGTTTTTGGCCTCATGGCATTTGCTGAACTTGATAGGGTTCTTTTAGGGTTTGTAGACCTATTGAAGTCCTTATCTCTAATTTATCAGATCTATAGCTTCGTGGAGTACACTTTCTCTAAGTAACCAGCAGGTGGCGTCCACGAGCCTCCTGTTCTCCACAAGCCAGTTCTCCCCTGCTTAGCCTTTTTGGTGAGTGGGGGAGTGAGTCTTGTGGGGCCCAATTGGTGTACCAAGCTTGCGTGTGTAGTTGGTGTTGCCTGCCCTGTATGTGGGGCATGTTTCTGGGCAGTCGCGGAGGGGGGGTGGCCCTAACAATCAAATCTCCCTGATGATCCTAGAGTTTTAAAGCTGCTACAATAGTCTAATCCTTCAGTTCAGTCCTGCCACAGTTTGTCTCTGCCACTGACCCACAAGTCCTTGGTATTGGCGTATGGCTCCTGAGACTTGCAAGTGGGCCCCTCTTCCAGGCTGTGCACCCCGGGTCCTCTGTTGAGGGATGACTGTGCTATGTCATAGGTGAGTGCCGTCCCCCCAGGGCAGTTCTGGGCTACTGGGCTGTGTAGGGAGGCTCCCAGTCTGCTCAAATGATGGCTGAATGGGGCTTTGTTAATTCACACTGCTCCACCTTCCCAGCTCTGGGACATTCAGCTGAGGTTGCAGGGAAGGCTAATGTCCACGCCCAGTTTTGTGGTGTGTGCCTGTTATTTGAAGCACTTCCGTCACACTGGGTTGTCTGGGGCAGCTCTGGGCTATGGGGCTGGCGATGGGCAGGAGTGTTTCCTGTCCACCAGGATGGTGGCTGTGAGCGGACACCCCCCTTTTCTTGGGAAGTTGTGTTGTTTAGTGAATTTTCTCAGCCACTGGATTATTGCCTTTTGTCTCAGAGCTCTCTTAGTTCTGCTCTTGACTTGACGTGCCCAAATTGCAATTCTTTGAAGCTTTCTGTATTGGGCTTCTTAGAGTAATTGTTTTAGAAAAAGAAAAAAGGATTAAAAAAAAAAAAAAAAAAAAAAAACGGCCCTCCTCAGAGATCTAATGGGTTATTGAAATGCTAATAGACAAAGCAACCAGGGCCATTAAGGAAGGGTCCACAGGGCAGAGAGATCAGCTTTGCTTCGGGATTTGCATGTGCGCCTCAAGGCCTGAGCTCCGCCCTTCCCCTTTCTGTGTTCACCAGAACTGCAAAAATCCTCTGCTTTTATTTTGGAGTTTTTCGTGTTGTTTTTTTTCTATGCCTGTCTCCTCTCTGCTGGGCTGGCTGCTCTCAGAGTCTCTGGTGTCTGGTCTCAGTCTATCTATGGTTGGAGTTTGAATCAGTAGAATGAGTTTCCGATAAGAGCAGCCACTGCAGTTCTCCCTTCTCCTTCCTGGAGCTGACAGCCCCTCCTCCCACGAGACTGAGCCTGGCAGGGAGGGGCATGGGTCCCCTGGCTGCAAAAACTTACAGATTTCGCTGATCTCAGCAGTTCCACGTTTTCATGAGTGTTGTATGAAGTATGCCCAAAGACAGATTGCTCTGTGGTGTCCAGTCCACGCAGTTCCTGGCTTTTTACCTACTTTCCTGGAGGAGTAACTAAAACTTACAGCTCACCAGTCTGCCATCTTGCCCAGCCTCCCCCATTGCTGGTATTTTGCATAATAGCAGCATTGGCAAACCGGAACAGGAACGATGCTTGTCTGTCCCAACAGACAGGTCCTATAGCTTTTTTGGTCCATTTTAGTGATAAGAATGTTCTCTTGTCAGTAATTAGAATATCCAGTATTCATACAAACTCAGAACTCTCCATCAATTTAGATTTTCTCCCTCCTCTCAGTGATGCCTAGACCTAGGGGCTGAGGTGGAGGAGGGAGCAGTGTCTTTACATTGTTAGCTCCCTCTCCAGCCTAACTCCCACCCCCCAACCTCACCCCATATTCCTGGCCCTTCAGGGTTAGAGAGAGAGGACCAGGAGATACCGTGCTCAACCTTGCATGGCTGGTCCTGCCTCCATCCAGCATTGGTGTTTTCTGGATTTGGCAGATGTTTGAGGAGACTCCTTGTCTGACGTGACTGTATGGGGTTGCAGAGATACCTGGTTAATTTGGGACAACCTCACTGCAGCTTCTGAACATGTGAGCAATGGACTCTCCCCTCCTTCTAGAGCTTCTGGCCATCCTCTCCTTCCTGTATCACTCTTTCCTGGACCCTTGGACAGAATCCAGTGCAAGAAGACTCCATCTGGCTCCCACTGGCTCAAGGGAAACTCACCTGCATGACACCCCATCATGGGGGAAGGCAGGTTTCCCCCAACACCATTCTGGGTCTTCCTGCCCTTTGTTGCCTTTGACCCATCGCCATAGGACTTTACCTTTAGATGCATCAGACATCCCTCCTGGTGTCTCCCAAATCCAGAAGACACAAACTAAGATGTGCCCTTGAAGCTTCTCTTACTTGTTTAAGGTGGGGAAGAGCTAACTCTTGAGGAAACGTCTCTGCATATCAACAGTTCTCTCAAAAGGATTATCTCTATGCTACTCTGCAATCTCTAATCCATTTCCTACCCACTCTTGATGCACCTTGGAGGTAGCCGGTGAGCAAGGCATTGAAAAACCTGTTTTCAAGCACCTCCTTGCAAACTACATAGGCTGTCGGGGCTCAACTTCACTTTGGAAGTGGGATGCTTGGCACTTTTTTTACCCCCTAGGCCCTTTTAAAAAATCCTTTTCTATGTGTAAAGCACTCAAATTGTATCTAGCATATAATAAGTGCTCAATTAATATGTGCTGCTATGGGGTGCAGAGTTTCTTGGCAGTGTGTGAAAAAGTTTTGGTAATGGATGGAGATAATGGTAGCACAGCATTGTAAATATAATTAATGCCTCCAAGTTGTATATTTAAAAATAGTTAAACTGGCAACTTTTATTTTGTATATATAACCACAACAAAACTTAAAAAAGAAAGCAAAGTTAAAAATATATATATGTTTGCTATCATTATTTCCCAAGTTCTGATGGTTTCGCTTTGGCAAGTTTTCTAAACTTCACTCTGCTTTGATTTATCAGGGTCTGGTCAAATGCCCACAGTGAGACCGTCTGCCTCAACTCAAACTCGGCAATGACAAACCTTGCCCTAGCTGTTGGCCAAGCACCTTCCTGAGGTCAAAGCAGAACTTTCCCCCAAGGGATGCACCAGGTAAAAAGGCAATTTCAATATGCAAATAAGTGTTGTAAAAAGACACTAAAGAAAAAGATAAAGGGGATACTTACCCCAGTCTTGATGGGTAGAGGAAAACCCTCCAGGGACAGGGAGGTGAAAGCAGAGTCCCTCAAGTATAAGTCCGGGAGGTTGCCAGAGGAAGGGGTCCCTCAAGAATCTGTGGAAATCTCAGGCAGTGAGAACCACTAAGGCTCATGGGTGAGAGAAATTGGAGCGGTTCTGTAAAGTTGGAATAAGGAGCAAAAAGAAGAAATGCCGTATTCCATTTAAGGACAGGTGTCCTCACAAATCCACATTTTCTCACATCAAGTTTTGTGTCTCTGGGCTGATTAAATAAAAGACTTCTTTCTTCACGTCATGCCTTTTAGTATGATCAGATTATGTTTGCTAAGCACCGTGAGCATTTTGGATGAAAGGTACAAGATAAACACCTTGTGTTATTATCTATACACACAGCAGTCAGTCAGCAGGTGGTATTCTGTTTCTGTACCAGATCATTTCCATGCTAAATTGAGAGAAATAATACAGTTTACTTGGCAACATTTCTGTTTTTCTTTTTTTAAAGAAGTTGGGATGAAAGCTGGAGCCTGGGAATATTTATCCTGATCGCAAATGTATGAAAACAACCCTTAGAAAATTCTTTTTGCCATAGATGTGGAGGAATCCATAATGAAGCAGTAATTTGTGTCTGATTTCTATTTGTTTTTACCAGATTCATTTGATCTGAACTATCTTCTAAACCTCAGTGTGATGCCATTGAAATTTAATAAAGCTGTTTAAGGCCAAGTGAGTTGTTTGAACTGAAGTGTAGCCTTTGTGGTTGTGGTAGCCAGTAGGGCTTTTCCCAAACATTCCATTTCTTTTTCTGGGTATGTGGTAAGATGTCACATCTGAGTTCCTTTTGAACTTGGATGAGGTCGTGTGACTTGCTTTGCTCAATGAAGTGTGTGAAGAAGGGACATGGGACCTTCTGGAAGAAGCTTTTAAAGCCAGAACATGAATCCTCACATCCCTGCATCTCACAACAGTGGTTCTGGAACTCCATAACAAGATGGCACTTTCATCAGTGGAACCCGACAGCAGAGAACCCCTGGTGACCCGTGAGAGCCAGGTAGCATGAGTGAGAAACAAACAAACACAATTAGCTATTGAGATTTGGGGTGTTGTTAATTGCCTGTGAGTAACCTTCCTCTCCTGACTTGCACATGGTTAAGAATTAGTTTGCTGTTACATTTGGGACTTATAAAATCCAACATGCACCTTAACATACACTGTTATATGCACTGTAAATGCATCATAAAACACTCTTCTCTGATACTTATTCTTGAAATTAACTTTTTTTTTGCTTTTTTTTTTTTGAGGCTGTGTTGATATCTACAACACATGATATCTAACCTAGTGATTCTCTAATACCTACCTTTCCAAATGACTGCCCAAACTCTTCCCATGAATTTACAGCCAACACCTTGAATTCAACATAGTCGAAATCAAATCCAGCATTTCCTCCTATCACCAGTGTTACAATCACCCCAGCTGCCAAATCTCAGATTCAGTGTGTGTGTTGTAGGGGGAAGACAGAGGTGACATGTCTTTTAAGTTTTTCTGTTTTTGTAAAAGTTATTTTGGAAAATTTCCAAACATTTACACAAGTGGAGAGGATTGTATGATGAACCTCCATATATCCATCATCCCGCAAACAATGATCAACTCATGGCTAATCCTGTGTTATCTTTACCATATCCATTTCCCTGAGATTATTTTGAGCCCAAAGCTGTTTTAGTATGTATCTCTAAAATATAAGAATTCTTTTATCTTTCTAAACATAGCTACAACACTATTTAGCAACCTAAATTAATTAACAATATATGACATTTCCAAACAATGTTCCCCTTTCCCTTGTTGTCGATTGTTTCGTACTTTCTTATGGTGGTTGTCATTTGTGTGAATCAGATTGAGATAAGGGTCAGACATTGCAATTAGTTGAGACGTTTCTTAAGACTCCTTTAGTCTGTAGATGCTTCTCTCTCTCTCTTTCCTTATAATTTACTTTTTGAAGAATATAGTGTGTTTGTCCTGTAGAATTTCCCACAGTCATTATTTTGTTGATTGCATTTCCCTGAAAATTTGTTTAGCATAGTCCACGGTCCTCTGTATTTCCTATGAAATGATAGTTTGATATAGAGGCATAATATGAATTTTTGGCAAAACTACTGCATGGCTGCTGTACCTCCGTCAGGAAACGGACGATATCAGGTTGTCTCTTTTGGTGATGTTAACTTCCGCTGATGATTACTGCCCAGGTCAGTCATTCTCAATGTTGACTGTGCATCAGAACCGCCGGGAGGACATTTAAAATGCAGACTGCTGGGCCCCCATCTGCGTTTCTAATTCAATGGCTCTGGGTTAGGCCCAAGAATTTGCATTTTTAACAAGCTTCCATGAGATGTTGATACTGCTGGTCCAAGGACCACATTTTGAGAACCACTGGCCTGGATAATTATTTTATTAGGGGATGCATTCATTCATTAGCTAGTCTGCTTCTATAAAGAGAAACTTATCTTCATCAACCATTTGGTTACCTTGAAGTACAATTTGTATAAGAAAGTCACAATCAATGTTTGATTTTTTTCCCTTTGTTTACCTGTTTTCAAAATAAGGAATTGCTTAACTAATATCCTCCAAAGGTAACCAGTGCAATATGTGTGTGTGTGTGTGTGTGTGGTGTGTATTTCAATACACTGCAGCTATTATTTTTACTGATATTCAAATTGTTCCATTTTTAGCTGCAGGAACCTCAGAGACATTTTTAAGTCTACCTTCTTCCTTGCCAAATACCTTGTCACTAGTTAGATAGGGGCCCTCTGTGTATCTTTCTCACCATCCCATGCCTACTTTCTTCCCTACTTCAGTTAATTTTATGTACTAGTTGGTGTCCCATTCATCTTCCTTTGGTGAAGCTCCACTCTGGTCATTACCTGCTCAAGAAATTCTATGTAACTCCCCAAATTAAATGTAAACCCTTCCCTGGCACTGTACCCATCTGCCGTATAGTTTTATCTCTAATTTTTTACTCCTGTGTCCTGAGAAAAATGTAGTGAATACCCACCTGTGAGCCTCATTCACACTATCCTTTCCGTCTGCGACGCCTTCAGTTCTCCCTGTTTTCTCTCTGCCAATGCTCTAGTCATTTTTTTTTTAATTAAATTCAGTTTTATTGAAATACATTCACACACCATACAGTCATCCATGGTATACAATCCACCGTCCACAGTATGATAACATAGTTATGCGTTCATCACCACTCTATTTGTTCTTAATGCCTCTCCTTCTGTGACACTCTCCCTCGTCTCTCCAATTATGAAGCCAGGCTCTTTTGTGGCATTTCCCTGTATTTTGCACTTCTCTTTAAAGTACTGTTATCATGCTTCATGTTGTAGTTACTTGCATATTTGTCTATGACTCCTGGAAGGACAAGTTATCTCTGGGTTCTCTTTCTCACCTTCACACTTTTGCAGTTCACTGACAGGTAACTGCTAAATAAATATTTGTAGAATTGTGTTGAATATGAAATATTGATCATTAACTCAAATAATAACTTATTCTTTGAAGTAGATTCTGGATATATATACAAGTAAATATTTATTTTTACATATGAACCTATATGTATGACTTCTAAGACTCTAAAAGTGTCTGTATTTTGCTGGATCATTCAAAGAAACATTAGAATTCTGCAGGGACAACTTACTGATCCAGTACTCTTCCTATTTCCATTCAGTAAGCTCAGGGGACAAATAATTCTTTCCTTCTTTCTCTACCTTTCATTGCCCTTCTTCTCATTGCAGTTTACACAGATCTCACCTTCCACTGGCAATTGTAGTGGGCCCTACTTATCTGACATGGCTTATACAGCTTTATAGAGTTACACATGATTCAATTGTGCATATGTTCTGACCAGTCTTTCAGCCTACAACTTGAATGAGAAGATTTTTGAAAATCATCTTTCACGGGGAACGGGTGAGAACTCACCTGCTTTCCTGTGAGAGCAATGAAAGAGAAGTTTCCTGCACGTCACGGTTCTGTACCCTGAAAAGCCAGAAGGAAAAATCAGGTAGATAATTTTTGTGTCTGTTGTCATGACAACTAACCCAGTCACTTCAGTGAGGACGTGGACAGTTATGCCAATGCAGAGATTCTCAGCCTTCTTGAGCCCTGAGCCACCCTGCCAAATACAGCCCTCCAAATCCCCACTTGTCAAAATGAAGAACAAAATCAAGCTTGCCGGAATTCACATCCTGTTTGGGAGAAATATCTATAAGAGATACTATAAATGAGTTAAAGATGGATTGATGCTAGAAACCAGAATAAATTGCCACAGAACACTACAACAGCACACCAAAACACAAACCTTCTAGAGAACCCGTGAAATTCACAAACTATTCCCAAGATCACAGTTCAAGAACTGTTTATATTCACAGAGAAAATGACCAGGACTTAAATGGTGTTTTAATCCTAAAAGCTCTACATTGCATCCAACATTTCACTGCAGTTGCTGAGAGGGAGTTTGATTTTAGGTGTTGAATAAATGCAATTTTTCATTTTACTCTCACTTTCAATGCAATTTTTCATTTTACTCTCACTTTCATGATAAGCTAGAAGCCTGAAAATATTTGTGATTCTAACCGTACTGTTACCTGAATTCTTAGAACATGTATTGAAGGGCTGGAGATTATTGATAGAGTTCTCTCAAGAATCCAGTTGGGTTGGAATGTAATTCCTTCACTGAATATTGGTCCTTCGGGGGAAAAATGCCAACATTTCGATTTTGTGAAGCTAGGCAAATCGTTTTGTTCTCATAAATAAGAAAAATGCCATCTGTAGAAGGAACAAGAATCAAACATATGATCTGTAAACAAATTACTTTCACTTTTAAAAACATTTTATTAGTGAAGCTGTGGGTTTACAGAACAATCATACATAAAACACAGGATTCTCATATACCACCCCACCACCAACTCCTTGCATTGCTGTGGAACATTTGTTAACAGTTAATGAGAATACATTTTTATAATTGTATTATTAATTGAAGTCCATGGTTTAACTGAAGGTTCACTATTTGTGCAGTATAGTTACATGGACTTTTTTTTACACTTTTTATTCTGTTACCATATATACAATCTAATATTTTCCTTTTTAAATCGTATTCAGATATGTATTTCAGTGCTGTTAGTTGCATTCACAATGTTGTGCTACCAACATCACCATCCATTACCAAAACATTTCCGTCATTCCAAATAGGAACCCTGTACATTTTAAGCCTTAACTTCCCCTTCCTTATCTCTACCCTGTCCCCTGGTAAGCTAATATTCTAGATTCTGACACTCTGAGTTTGCTTATTCTAGTTGCTTCAAACAGGGCGATCATGCAATAATTGCCCTTTTGGTGTCTGACTTATTTCACTCAACCTGATGGCTTCAAGGTTAATCCATGTTGTTGCATATATCAGGACTTCATTCCTTTTTATGCCTCATTGTATGTATATTACAAATTTTGTTTATCCATTCATCAGTTGATGGACACTTGGGTTGCTTCCATCTTCTATAAATTGTGAATAATGTCACTATGAACAGTAGTGTACAAATATCTGTTGGAGTTTCTGCTTTCAATTCTATTCAGTATACACCTAGTAGTGGGATTTCTGGGTCATATGGCACTCCTATACTTAGCTTTCTGAGGAATCACCAAACTGTCTTCCACTGTGGCTGTACCATTTTACATGGCCACCAGAAATGAATGAGTGTTCATATGTCTCTACATCGTCTTCAATTCTTGTTATTTTCCATTTTTTAGATAGCAGCCATTCTAATGGGTGTGAAATGGTATCTCATCATGGTTTTGATTTGCATTTCCCTAACCACTAATGATATGGAGCATCTTTTCACGTGCTTTTTGGCCACTTGTATGTATGTCTTCTTTGGAGAGATGTCTACTGAAGTCTTTTGCCCATTTTTAAAATTGAGTTGTTTGTCTTTTAGTTGTTAAGTTGAAGGATTTCTTTATATATTCTGGATATTAATCCTTTATCAGATATGTGGTTTTCAAATATTTTCTCCCATTGTGTAGGCTGCCAGTTTGCTATCATGATCAAGTCTTCTGAGGAACAAAAATTTTAAATTTTGATGAGGTCCCATTTATATAATTTTTTCTTTTGTTGCTTGTGCTTTGGGTATAAAGTCTTTCTAAGAAATCATTGCCTACCACAAGGTCCTGAAGATGTTTCACTATGTTTTCTTCTAGGAGTTTGATAGTCCTAGTTATTATATTAAGGTCTTTAATCCATTTTGAGTTGATTTTTGTATATGATATGAGGTAGAGGTCCTCCTGTTTTTTTGCAAATGGAGACCCAGTTTTCCCAATTGAGTGGTCTTTGCCACCTTGTCAAAAATCAATTGGCCATAGATGCAAGGGATTATTTCTGGACTCTCAATTTGGCCTATATGACTGCCCTTGTGCCAGTACCATGCTGTTTTGATTACTGTGGCTTTGTAATACGTTTTCAGGTCTGGAAATATGAGTCCTCCAACACCATTCTTCTTTTTCAAGATAGCTTTAGCTATTCAGGGCCCCTTACCCTTTCACATAAATTTGATGATTGGCTTTTTCATTTCTGAAAAGAAGGTTGTTAGAATTTTGATTGGGATTGAACTGAATCTATAAATTGCTTTGAGTAGTACTGACATCTCAGTGATGTTTAGTCTTCCAATCCATGAACTTGGAATATCCTTCCATTTATTTAGCTCTTCTTTAATTTCTTTTAGCAATGTTCTGTAGTTTTCTGTGTTCAAGTCCTTTATATCCTTGGTTAGATTTATTCCTAGATATCTGATTAATTTAGTTGCTATTGTGAATGGAATTTTTTCTTAATTTCTTCTTATTGTTCATTGCTTGTGTATAAAAACGCTGCTGATTTTGGGGTGTTGGTTTTGTACCCCACCACTTTGCTGAATACATTTATTAGTTCTAGGAACTTAGCTGTGAATTTTTTCAGGATTTTCTGTATATAGGATCACTGCCACCTGCAAATAGGGAAGTTTTACTTCTTTCTTTCCAATTTGAATGCCTTTAATTTCTTTTTCTTCCCTAATTGCTCTGGCATGAACTTCTAGTACAATGTTGAATAACAGTTGTGACCATGGGCATCCTTGTCTTGTTCCTGATGTTAGAGGGAAAGCTTTCAGTCTTTCACCATTAGGTAGGATTTTAGCTGTGGGCTTTTCATACATGCACTTTTTCATGTTGAGGAAGTTTCCTTCTATTCCTAATATTCTAAGTGTTTTTATCAAGATAAGTTGCTGGTTTTGTCAAAAGCTTCTTCTGCATCAATTGAGATGATCATGTATTTTTCCCCCTCTATTCTGTTAATGTGGTGTATTACATTGATTTTCTTATGTTGAACCAATCTTGCATACCAGGGATAAATCCCACTTGATCCTGACGTATAATCCTTTTAATATGCTGTTGGATTCCATTTGCTAGTATTTTATGTAGGATTTTTGAATCTATATTGGTCTATAGTTTTCTTTTCTTATGGTATCTTTATCTGGCTTTGGTATGAGGGTGATGTTGGGCTTGTAGAATGAGTTAGGGAGTGTTCTCTCTTCTTCAATGATTTTGGAAGATTTTGAGCAGAATTGGAGTTAAGACCTCTTGGAATGTTTGGTAGAATCCACCTTTGAAGTCTTCTGATCCTCGGCTTTTCTTTATTGGGAGGTGTTTGATTACTGATTCAGTCTCTTTACTAGTAATTGATCTTGATCTGTTGAGATCTTCTATTTATTCTTGAGTCAGTGTAGGTAGTTTGTGTGTTTCTAAGAATTTGTCCATTTCATCTAGATTATCTAATTATTGACATATATTTGGTCATAGTAACTTCTTATAGTCCTTTTTATTTCAGCAGGGCTGATGATAATGCCCCATTTTCGTTTTTGAGTTTCATTATTTGTATCCTCTCTCTTTTTTTCCTTTTCAGTCTAGGTAAAGTCTTGTTTATTTTATTGGTCTTTTAAATGAGCCAACTTTTGGTTTTGTTGATTCTCTGTATTGGTTTCTGGTTTCTATTGCATTTATCTCCATTCTTATCTTTATTATTTCCTTCCTTCTGCTCACTTTGGGTTTAGTTTACTCTACTTTTTCTACTTCTTTCAGTTTTGAGGATAGGTCTCTGGTTTGAAGTCTTTCTTCTTTTTTAATGTAAGCATTTAGAGCTATAAATTTCCTTCTCAGCACTGGACTGCAACCCATACGTTTTGGCATGTTGTGTTTTTATTCTCCTAAAGATATTTCCTGATTTTTCTTCTGATTTCCTCTTTAATTCATTGGTTGTTTAAGAGTATGTTATTTAATTTCCACATATTTGTGAATTTTCCATTTCTGCATCTGTTATTGATTTCTAGCTTCATTCTCTTGTGGTCAGAGAACATACATTGCATGGTTTTAAATATTTTTTATTATTTTTTGAGACTTTTTTTGTACCTAACATATGGTCTATCCTGGAGAATGATCCATGTGCATTCAAGAAGATTGTGTATTCTCTTTTCATTGGGTAAAGTGTTCTATATATGTGTTAGGTCTATATATGTATTATGCAAGTCTGTACTTCCTTATTGATCTTCTGACTAGATGTTCTATCCATTTTTGAGAGTGGTGTGTTAAAGTCTCCTATTATTAATGTAGAACCATCCATTTCTCCCTTCAAATCTTTCAGTATTTGCTTCATATATTTTCGGTCACCACTGTTAGGTGTATATTTATTTATAATTGTTGCATCCTTCTGTTGAATTAACCCCTTTAATACTATGTAATGACTTTGTTCCTCATAACTGTTTTTGACTTAACGTTTATTTTATCCTGTATTATTATAGCCACCTGAGCTCTCTTTTGTTTACTACTTGCATGGTATATATTTTTTCCCATCCTTTCACCATCAACTTATTTGAATCCTTGAATTTAAGGTGTCTCTTGCAGACAGCATATAATTGGGTCATGCTTTTTTTATTCATTCTGCCAATCTCTGCCTTTTGACTGGAGCATTTAATCTATTTACATTTAAAGACACTACTGATAATACAGGACTTTCTTCTGCCATATTGTTATTTAGCCTTATTATTCTTATAACTTTTTTGTCCCTCACTTCTGTTAAACTTACCTACATATTTATTTGCTTTATATGTTGTACCATATTGAGTGCCTTCTCTTATCTATCTGGATATATTTTCCATCTGTTTTCCTTATGGTTACCATGGGGTTAAAATTTAACAACCTAAATATATATTGATCATATTTTGTTTGATACCAACTTAACTTCATAGCATACATATATACTTCTCCTACACCCCTGTGTCTTTCCACCATTTATACTTGTTACCACTTATGTACAATACTATAATACAATAATTACCCAATGGTTAGCTTTACCATAGATCTTTATTTCTTTATGCTGCTTTGAACCACTTCTAGTGTCCTTTCCTTTCAGTCTGAAGAACTTCCTTTAGCATTGCTTGTAGGGCAGGTCTAAGGGTGATGAACTCCCTCAGCTTCTGTTTATCTGAGAATGTCTTAACCTCTCCCTCATTTTTGAAAGCAAGTCTCACTGGATATAAAATCCTTGGCTGGCCATTTTTTTCCTTAAGCACTGTAAGTATTTTAAGTCATTGCCTTCTTTTTTTTTATTTTTTATATTTTAAACTTCATTTATCAAAAAAAATAATAATAAAAAAAAAGCATTTCCAAACAAACGAGCAAAGGAATAGGAAAAACAAATATCCTAAAATAGCTTCATTTCTTCCAATATGCTCCTACCATACCACAAGAAAATTAATGAACCATAGTCATTCCTGAGCATTCCCACATCTTAATGATATGGGAATCAACCCATTGCCTTCTTGCTTCCATGGTTTCTGATGAGAACTCAGCACTCAATCTAATTGGGACTTCCTTGTATGTAACATGTTGCTTTTCTCTTGCAGCTTTCAGAATTCTGTACTGTCCTTTGCATTTGATAGTGTAATACATATATGACAGGGTGCATTTTTTCTTCATGTTTATCCTGTTTTGTGCTCCTGGAGCTTCTTGGATGTGCATATTCATGCCTTTTGCTAAGTTTGGGAAGTTCTCTGTCATAATTCTTTGATTATTCCTTCCGTCCCTTTCTCTCTTTCTTCTCCTTCTGGGATTCCCATAACACATATATTGGTGTGCTTGATGGTGTCCCATAGCTGTCTTAGTCTATTACCAGATTAATATTTCCTTTTCCTTTCTGCTCCTGGCCTGACTTATTTCAAGTGTCTTGTCTTCATGTTCACTGACTCTTTCTTCTGTCAGTGCCAATCTGCTCTTGAAACCCTCCTTTGCATTTTTCATGTCAGTTACTGTGGTCTTCAGCTCCAGCAGTTCTGTTTTGTTTCTTTTTAAAATTTCTATCTCTTTACTTAGACTCTCATATTGTTCATTCATTGTTTTCATGAAATCCTTTAGTTTTTTTCTCTGTACTTTCCTTCATCTCCCTAAGCCTTTTTAAGATCATTTTTTTTAAAAGGCTTTGTTTGGTATGTCCACATTATCATCTTCTTCTTTGACGTTTTCTGTATTTTTAGTCTCTTCTTTGGATGGGCTATCATTTCCTGTTTCTTTGTTTGTCTTGTACTCTTATCTTACACACTGTACATTTTAATATTTTAAAATGTTAACTCTGGGGTTTACTTCCTGGAATGTTTGTTTCTTGGTTTTGTAACCTGCTATGATAAGACAGGGATTTCTTGAGCAGGAAGGTCTGCCCAAGGTGAATAAGTATGCAGGGTTTTCCCTGTCTTTCTGAGCCTCTGTCTTGTACTAGGCTTTTGCTTGTCAGTTGTTTTGAAGTTCCCCTGCTTGCAGGTGTTTGGTTCTCCCCTCTTTCCCCAGGAGACAGACCTCCCTCTCTCGGGTGTCTGACACAGGCAGGCCTGTATCCCAGACAGCCTACCTCTGTAATTTTTTACCCTCCTTTTGTTGTCTTAAGCTGCTTTCACCTGGAGGGCAAATCCTGGGAAGAGGGTCACCCCAGAGAGGATTTTCCTGGCCAAAACAGGGCCAAGAATCCATGAAGGGGGTGTTGACCATCTCCAAAGTGCCCTGGGAAGGGGACCAGGAAGGGCACCCAAATCTTCTTTGATGGTTCCTCAAAGCTGAGCTTTCCTGGCCTGCCCAGCAAATGCAGGCCTTCAGCTGGCTGTCCCTTGCAGCCCTGAGGAGATGCTGTGTCTTTAAATCTCCTCCACCTCTGTCCCTGTCTGGGGAGGCTTGAAACAATGGCTGCCTTCAGAGCTGAGAACCAGTAATCCAAATTTGCTGATAAAAAGTCGTGACTAGCAATTGGCCATGCCGTCCACTGTTCTTAGGAAAGAGGGTTTTTGTGTCCCTTTCTGTTACCAGCAGCTAGCCAGGGACTGAACTGCACAGCAACCTGCCACAAGAGTGGGAGATGTGCACAGCAGCTCTGCGTGCGGAGAGAGAAATTCGCAGTTCTTTAATGTAATTGATCAGCCTCTTCCTCCCGCTCTTCCTTGTATGCTGTACAGTGTTCTTCTACTCTGTTCTCCTACTCTGCCATCTTACCTGGAGGTCCTCCGACTTTCACTTTATTTTGAAAGCAATATCAAGTTTGAAATGGGAAGGTAAAAATATTTTCCAAAAATGATTTCTTGGTGTGTGTGTGCATGTGTGCACACATGCATGTATGTGTGTGTGAACAGAGGGGAAGAGGATAGAATTGGAAACCACTGGTGGGTAGAGGGTGCAAGGAAGTTGGAATTGTTATTTTCGTCTGCTTTTTTTCCCTGAGGTGCTAAATTTTAGAACAGCACTACTTGTTCCTTAATTAATGATTAAATAAATTCAATTCATGATTTAACTTAATTAAACAACTAATGAATTTGTATATGCAGGAATCATTAATATGGTGTTGGAGGCAGGTCTCTAGGGCATGGTTAGCTTGGTTCTGCACAGCTCAGTAAATAGTATCTAAAGCTAAATGCATGTCTCTTTGCTTTATTTACTATACCCTTGCTCTAGAGTTTCTTCCTTTTAGCTGGAGTTAGCTATATGCTCTTGTCACCCTTTAAATATGAAGATAACATTTCCAGTGCATTTTCTAAGGAATTTATATTCTGAAATGTATTTCCCAATAGTGGAAGTCACTATTGTTATTTTTTTAGCTATTTAGGCTCATCATAGAGATGTTCATGAGAATCTAACTTTAGGGGGACAAAATATAATCTTGTTATATTTTTAGATATTCTCATTGAACCTTGAAGGTACAATCCCATCTCACAAATTCAGTTTAAAGGCCACTCTGCAAAATAGGAAATTTGAAAAAGACATAGAGTTTTCATTACTTTCAAGTGCAAAGCCCTTACACTGGGATAACTAAGCATGCATCTCTCTCTCTCTCAGGGAGGAGGGAGATGATGTTTTAGAATAAAAGGAAGAGAAGGAAGGGGAAAGGCAAATGACACATTGCAATTTAACATCTGTCTAGTGCTTTAGACTCATTTGCTCACTTAAGGTATTTTCATTCTGATTTTCAAGGAAGAAGCCAAATGAAGTAAACTGCCCAAGGTTACTGAGCTAATATGCAGCTGAGCTGGAATTGCTCCCCATCTCTGTCTGCCACTCCACACATTTAAACAGTGTCTGGCCTGCACTTCTAATATACTTGGCAATAGTTTGTTTTCTGAAGTAGGCAAACATTTCCCTTGAAATCTCATTGGCACTATTAATTTACTTAGCAAATCATTTTATCCCTGAGTAATACAAAGGAAAACTTTAGTGATTCCCTGCCTGAATTATCACTGACCTCAAATTGATGGAGTCTTATTTAATAATCTAAACCAAAGAAATGGAAGCTGTATAAATAGGTTATTCTAATAGTGCAGGTTCACCCTTAAAATAAAACTTTGATGAGGAAAAGCAAAGAGAAATTGGGAAGGAATGCATTTGTCAACACGGGAAAAGCAAAGCTATCAGTTGCACACTTGATGTTTTAGTTTGGGGAATATATCAAAACCACCACCCAGATACTATTTCCTTTCTTCATCCCATGTCGACAAATTATAGGATTGTCTGATTTTAATCTGGGGAACATCTCTCTATGCTAGAAAGTGAAAGTGAATGGATTAAAATGACTCAGTGGAATCTGTTTTAAACCTGGGCTGTTTATTGATTGTTTGTATCTTTTTTCTTTTCTAAACTGTGCCTTTATCTTGAACAGACTCATGGCACAAACGATGTGAACTTAGTTCTTAAACTTAGGGAATGTTTCGTTTTGCATTCATATATATGGTCTTTATAATTTGTAATTATTCAATCATTTCTTTATGAGTACCTAGAGAGAAATTCTCTGAGCTCTTGGGACCAGGGAAATCTGTACCCTTGAGTAAAAAGTAGTTTGTTTTAATCTTGAGGACAGCATGACTCTGACAATGTCTCTCTTTGTTTTGTCTCTTAAAGAGCTCAGGGGAAATTTAGTGTCCAATTCTTAGTAACTACATATGTGACCTCATGACATACAAATTTCATACAAATGTATGCCCGGCTAGAACCTATTTTCCTGCCTTTATTTCACTTCTATGCAATTTTCCTCAACCATATTTTTAAAATTCTGCCATAATGGTAGGCCAATTGAGAAAGAGGCCTTGGGCCATCCAAATATGAATTTGTAAGGTGATTCAAAGCCTTTTTTTAAGTGAGCAGGGTTTACATCATATACATATATACATATATATCTTTTGGCCCCTTCCTTCCTTAAATGGAATATTTTGGTGAGTGTGCTTGCTGGCTTTGATCTGCAAATTCACAATGATTTCTTTTTGCTTTTAGATGAATATCCTTGCAGGGTTGGAATTGAAGGAGGCTCTTCCTTGCTATCCCCAGGTCGTGTTCCACTTAGATTTTCACAGGATGAGTGAATAATGGTGATAAAAACAATGACTGTCAATTGGTTAGTGTCCACCATGTGCTTTACCAGCATGAGGTTATCTCTATCCCTCATAGCATACTTGAAACCTATGATTTAACCATTATTTACAAATGAAAAACCAAAGCTTAGAGAGGTGAGGTAACTTATCCAAGGCTATAATTATAAATGGTGGAGGATACTCACTCATCATGTCACAGTGAAAGCTCTCTGGTTCTTGTTTTTCCTCTTTTCTAATTTTCAACAAAACACCCAATTTGTCCATTAATATGGACCCCAATTCTTAAGTCCCCATCATGAAATTTTCAAGACATGTCAACACTATGACTGAAGGGCAGTATCATCAGTGGATCTGTTCAGGCCGTGAACTGCACAATTGTAAGAAGTGCCATCCACAGAGACAGCAAGTTCTCCACAATGTGAATGGTGTCCCCAAGTGTTGTTCACTGCACAACCTGCACAACCAGTCATGGCTGCCCTGGGAGAAGGCATTCTCTCCCTGGGGTTCCTTTCTGTTCTTGATGGGCTGGGGTGGGCTGCCCTGATATTGTATAGCCTGAGCTTCTTCAAGGACAATGGCTCCAAATAAGTTTAAACATGACCCAGAAATGCCCACCTATGTTTTTTCCTTCCTTTGTGATTTTCCCTTTGAAGCTAAATGAAATACAGGTAGCTGGAAGAAAGTTGTAAATATAAAATGATTCAGTTGTCATTGCTCTGACAGAGGACATAACTTGGATAATCATGTCTTCATTCATTGAAGCAAATACTGGTAGGAATGTCTGGCACCTCTTTTGTTTTGCTGAGGACACTGCCCAGTGTCTGTTGCCTTATTTTCCCCACTTGCTTTATGTTTGTGTCTTGTGGAGATGTCAAGAATCTATGTCAGCACCATTCAGCTGCCCTTAAAAGGAGACGTCCAAGTTAGAATGTGCGTCCATAATATCTGGACTGATTTTTTTCTGTCTCTTCTCAAGCACAGTTGTGGGACATCCACACAGCCTCTTTATTTTCTATAATGAGAAAAGGAGAAAGGCAACCTAGAGCGCCAAGCAAGAAGAGGTAAATCAGTGATCTCTGAATGTATTCCCAATACCAAAAGTGCATTAGTCACAAAATAACCCACTCATGTAATTTTGGAGTGTCTTCTAACATTTTCCATGTTTATTAAACCCAAAGTACACCCCTATCATTCATATGAGCAGAAAGCATTTTGTAATGAATACCTAGCCCATCTGGCTTTATGATCCTTCTCTGCCCCAAATAAGCTGATAATACAAACCAAAGGCACACAGTGGTAAAGCATGCAGGCACAAGAGGGAACTTAACAGCAAAATATCAATATTATCCACAGGCCTGTGGTGAACAGATCTTAAAATCAGAATTTAGAAGGACTATAGTTAATGGTACAAGTATAAGAATGTTCTTTCATGGGTTATAACAATATATGACAAAGTGGTAATAATACTGTGGTATATGGGGAAAAAAATACACCTAATGTAAATTATGGACGATTAATAGAACTATCTCAGTAATCTTTCATCAATTGTAACAAAAGTAACTACTGTTAAAAAAATACAGTTGTGTAAAAAGTGCTATCATCAATGGTAAATAATGTTCACACCAATGCAAAGTGTTGGTAGTGGGGTGGTGTACGGAAATCCTGTATTTTTTTATGCGTGATCATTTTGTAAACTCATAAATTCTCGAAGAAAAAAAAAATAGTGGACCTAGGATGCAGAGATCTGGGGTCCTGGCCACTGGGCAGGCAGCTGGGGGGCCTGCAGGCTCAGGGCTGGGTTGTACCACTGAAAGATGGGAGCCATGCCATCACCAAGATGTTTGCCAAGGCCAAGTATAAGCAGCGAGGGACACTCTTGGCAGAGGACTAGCTGGCTCAGATATCAAAGCAATTGGAGAGTTCAAGACCATCCTGGAGGAATTTGCCAGCAAACAAAAACAAGAGATCTGGGAGAATCCTGAGGTCTGAGTGCAGCTCCTGGACATGTGTGTCACCATTGGGATGTATCCCCTGGGCTCTGGAAAAGGATTTGGCTTGCGATGCTGGGCTGGGGGATTTCTACCAGGAGATGGGTGTCCAGATAATCAAAGTACACCTGGCCCTCAAGCTTAGGAATGGATAACTCTGGAGGAACTACATTAACAGGTGTTAAAGGGAAGGGGCAAGTTTGCCCAAGACATCAGCCAAGACAACCTGATTGGGACCATCAGGAAATCAAAGGCACTTGGCACTGGCTTCGGCATCATTCTTGTGGGCAGATGGAACTTACCCCATTCGGTCTTGTCCAGCTGAGCTCAGTATGGTCATGTCGTGGTGCTGCAGCTGGCAGAGAAGAATGAATGCATGACTGTCAGTGAAATCAAAGCTGGTCTTAAATGGGAGGCACAGCAAGAGGGGCAAATGCTGGAACATCTGCTGAAGGGGGGGCTGGCCTGGCTGGACTTGCAGACCCCCAGGGAGGCCCACTGCTGGCTGCCCACTCTCTTCACTGGCCTCTCCTCCCAGGAGGTGACAGCCAAAGAGACCAGAGACGCCTCCCCTGGGGGTGTGGAAGGGAGCTCAACAGCAGGCAGGGAGAAGAGGTAGAAGCTATTGGTGAGTACGACCTGAGCAATTCAGTTTAAAAAATAATAGGAAAAATAGAAAAAAAAAAGTGCATGTATCATTGGGATGGATCTTAGGGGGAACAATATGATAATTTCATATTTAGGCAGGGAAATGAGATGATGTTGGTAGCTTTTCTCCTTCTCAATCTACAAAGGTTTTGGGGTGGGAGTGGGGGATAAATGGAAGTAGACACAAATTGGGTAAGGAACCAGTCTAGTTTCAGAGAGTGTATGAGATGACAGATGGGTCTGTCACCTGGTGTCCTAGAAGCAAAATCAAGACCTGCCTCACTGTGTCGTAGGGGGCATGGAAGAAGGAAAGGAAATGACACCAAAAGGTGGGAGACTTCTAGGTGCTACAGCATTCTTCTGTAAGCTGTGCAGCCAAACACCTTCGGGTCCTGGAAACTTGATCATCATATTCTTATTGATAAGGTGCCTCCAAAACCTTTAACAATGAACAAGGAGATCTGCTAACAATTAGTGGATATAAAAAGAATGGAATTCAAACTATATTTATTTTACTTTGCAATTTACTCAAGTGTAAATGAGACTATTGCACTGTGGGGTTCTGTTATCTCTTTCTATTTCCAGTTCATTAAGAAATTGGTTTAAAATATTTTCTTTAAAAAAAAAGAGGAAAAGAAGGAACAGAAAGAAAAGGAAAAACTCATAGGTAGAGGTGGCTAAGAATAGTCTCTATTTGGGTCTGGGTTTCTGTTCCTGTCGGGTTGACCACATTTTGCCGACCCTTTCATGTCTGCCAGTGCTATTCTTGGCCCTTGTCTGTTTGTCTGTCCTTGGGAAGCATGTTCTCATCCAAAGGTCTCCAACCTCAGCCCACCCTCAAAGTGAACATCAGGTATAATCTTTATCAGTTGTATTTTTAAGTCGGTTTGCTTCCTCCATTATGCTCTGCCAAACAACACCTGATGCTAATCACTCGTTCTAGGGAATTCTTGCTTCATGTCACTCGTCGCTGTAGTCCTGCCATCTCACATCCTGCTCGGAACACGGTGCATCTGAATCTGTTTAATAACAAAAGTAGACGATGGCCGTGATGTATTTATTTATGCACCGAAGGCTTATTTGAATTCTTGGTTAAGTCTCACAACAAGCCTATGGAATATGTCTTACAGTTATGCTCCCACCTCCAGACAGGGCTAGTGAAATACGGAAAGGGGAAGTGTCAGGTGCCAGTGAGGGCTGGGATTGAGACTCAGGCGATCTGAGGATAAATCCCACCGTCTTAGTCACAGTCTCTTTATCATTGTGTTAGCTTCGTTTACTGCGGCCATGGAAAGAGTTCTGTTCTACATCTTTGCTTGGACTAGCAACTTCCTTAATAAGGTCTGAATTGAAAACAGACTCTCCATTTGGAACAAGCATGTGTACAGGATTCTCCTTCTGTGTATCTATTGAGATTTAGCTGATTAAAGTATCCACAAAGCCCTATAGGATGTGTGCTATAAAAGTACCTAGCACAGTTGGAAAGAACATTAAATAAGGACTGGCTCTTTTTAGTTGTAATCCTTCGGTTGCTAGAGATAATGTTACATTTGTGCTGCATGATATATATCCAAGGACCTTATTTTTGCTTGTTCCAGGGCCATTTACTCGTTTTAGGTATCTGATGAGTATTCATAGAAATGATGTCGATGGTGTTGCCCTTGACACTGATGCGGCCAGTCATTTCCCCTTGGACCCCCGAGAAATTGGATCATCATCTAAGGTACATGTCAAATCAACATATACGGACTGTGACATGGTGCACACAGCTCCTAAGTGCCAGAGTTGACTCCATCTGACAGCTCAGCAGGCCGAGCAAACAAGAAGACATCTGCTCGGGTGAACTTATAAACATCGAGGTTGATGCATAACATGAACACTTCTGAAGCCCTGTTTCATGCTCATGTCGGAGGACAGAGTCCAGCAGTTAGGTCAAGCAACAAATATTTCCCAGGAAGAACATGTATCCCTGGGAGAGTTGCGAGTGCATTAGAGCTCATTTTTCTCTGGCAAAACATCCATCATCCTTATGAACAAATTCAGAGAAGATGATGTCTTTCTCCGGATGAGTTCAGACCAGAATGAGTAAACCAGGCTAAGAATACACAGTGGGAGCCGCATATATTTTTTAAACTATCTATCAAACCCACTTTGACCTTTGGTTTTAAGGAATCAATTATGACAGAGAAAATCCGCATCCATGTTGTACAATAAAACCATGAAGCTGGGGAAGGTTTCTGCAATTCTGTAATTCACCGTATCCGAGTCTCGGCTCTTCACCCTATCTGTACTTATTTTATCAAAAGGTGAATAGCTTCACAAATTGTCAGTGTCAGAAACTGTAAGTGCAGCAGCAACAGCTCCCAGACAAGGCAACCTTCCTTTTCTCAGTAGAGCTCTCCCAAACCTAGTAGGACAAGTGATTCTAAGATATGTTCTGCTCCCAATGTTTTCAGCGTGGCCAACATGTTCTGCAGAAACAAAATGCTCTGGAAACGATTTGAAATTATTTATTTAACCTCAAAAGATGTATAGACATGATTCGGCTCTATGTGATTGCCTAAGGTAAAATTAAAACCAGTTATTTTAAAGTGAGTAGAGAAATCCACATATTGATATTACTTTATAATGGTTATCTATGATAGTTAATATCAATATACTTAGTCATAAAGACTCATGCCTGAAGCCAGAGAAGGTTCACACCAAATTTCTCATAATATCTCTTGGCATTTAAATATGTTACTGATAATATATTCTTTTTCTGAGACAGAGCTCTGGGGTTCTCTGCCTGCCTTGAAGCCTGGTTTTAAATACCAGGTTTTGGTGATGTTTCTTTTCTAAAGACCCAGCAAGAGATTCTAATCTGCACATTGATTTTTACCAGTAGAAGAAAAGGAATTATAATCAACCACATGCAAAGTGAAAAACTCAACGCTGCCTTAAGCTGAGTGCAACTAAATTAACCTAGAACAGTGTAGTCGACCAAAATGTGAAAAATTAAGATTTAATGGACAAAATAAGTTTCTTCTTTCCTTTTCTTGATCTGATGTAGTTTCTATTAAAAGTTTCAGAACAAATGTTGACCAACAGGGCAGAAACTGATATTGAAGCAAAAAGCAGTTTGGTTAAAATATTCCTGTTCTTACTGTAAAGCCTCTCTTAGACATACAATTTTGTGAAATACTTGAGGATACCTTACCTGTTAGGCTTTCCAGAACCTTCAGAGACAGGTCACATAAATATGCTGTTTATTTTATAATAGAAATGAGAATTAAGCTGACCCACAAGGTCTTATAAAAAAAAAAAAGGAATATCCTTGATCTGAAATCTGTAAATTAGAATTCCAGGGAGGACTTGATGTTCATGGCAAATCTGTGGCTCTAGTAAAATTTGGTTTTTAATGAAAGAGTTTTTGTTTTGTTTATTAGGGCAAGGGCTCTGATTCCTAAACAAAGTGCCCCTACCTCTTTTTAGAAGATACGGAGAAAATGGCTGGGAAACCTTGATGCTTCCTTTCACAGCCCCGATCATTTTTTGGTAGCTGTTCTTTGTTTTAATTTTCAGTTCTCAAAGAGCACCTACAAGATAACGGATGGCGATCAAGCCTGTGGTCTGAATTCCAGCTGCCCAAGGTCAAGTCTTGGCTTCCAATTTCACCAGCTCTTTGACCTTGGGCAAGTGAGGACACTATACGAATTTACTCCACAGGTCTGTGGCGAGGATGGGAAGGTCCATGCATTTCCTAGGCTAGACGATTTGATTGTAAGCAAAAGAAAAAAAAATTTGGTCTCTTCCTTTATTGCATTTAGCCTTCCTATTTATTTTTATGCCATTGCACTGGCTCAGATTTGTGGAACAATGTTGAATAGCAATAGTTAGAGCAAGTGTGTACCTTGACTTTTAAAATAATGGGAATATGTATTCTTAATATTTCATTTTTAAGTATTTTAAGTATTATTCCTAGCTTGCTGAGCATTTATCATCATGAGTGGGTGCTGAATTTTATCAAATGCCCTTTCAGCATCCATTGGGTTCGGGGATTGTGTGAATTTTCTCCTTTCATTTGTTAATTTAAGTCAATTACATCCTTAATCTTGCACTCAAATCATATTTCTGGAATAAATCTGACTTGCTCACAAAGGAAAATGACTTGGCCCTTCTTTTAATGTGCAGTTAGATTTAATCAGTTTATTTAGGATTTTAACATTTATGTTCACATAAGATGGCCATTAAAATATGCCAAAGACAGGTCAGCTAGCAGAGCAGAGATCACATTTGACAATGACTATACGAAAAGGTTAGTAGGTATAAAATAGAAATACCCAAAGGTTAAATGAATTTTTCATGCTCAGACAACATGGATTCAATGTACTGTTGTCTAGAAATATCAGTGAAACTCTGGACATCAAGGGCAGAGAGCAGTTTCCTTTTTTTGATGTAATGCTCATGGAATTCCTTGTGCAGTTTGGTTGCTGAAAGTCAAGTCCAGAGAAGACCTAAAATGACTCAGGGGGTGGAGGACTGTCCTTTGAGGCAGACAAAAAATTATGCCTTGGCTAGGAAATGTTTAAAAATGAGAGTATATCATTTAAAAATCTGTAAACATGGACCAAGCAAACAAGGACTTAGTGGAAAATTTTGGAATGTGGGTGTACTGGTTTGAATCTATTATGTACCCCCAGAAAAGCCTATGTTCTTTTAACCCAATCTTGTGGGGGCAGACCTACCGTGGGTGAGACCTTTTGATTAGGTTGTTTCCATGGAGATGTGTCCCCTTCAAGCTGGAGTCCACTATGAGAAGATAAAAGGCAGAGACATTTTTAGAGAGAACTCAGAGAAGCTAAGATATGTAATCCAGAGTTTGCCCCAGGAAGAAGCAAGCAAGGACCCACAGGAGCTGAGACAGAAGCCCAGAGACATTTTGGAGAAAGCCACCAAAACCAGAAGGTAAACCTGGGAGGAAAGGTTCAGCAGAGCCGGCCATGTGCCTTCCGTGTGACAGAGGAAACTTGGATGCCATCGGTCTTTCCTCAGAGAAGGTATCTACCTCTTGAGGCCTTAATTTGACATTTTCATGGCCTTAGAACTATAAATTTGTGAACTAATAAACCCCCATTGTAAAAGCCAATCCATTTCTGGTATATTGCATTTCGGCAGCTTTAGCAAACTGAAACAGTGGGCTACCACACTTGACTTGGATCTACAAGAAGTGGGTCCAAATCCTGGACCTTTTACTTATAGGGATGCTTAAGCTGGAGTTCCATGGATGGGTTTGGGGGACTCTACAAACTCAGAAAATATACTGAAAATTCATGTGTCTCTGTGTTTCTCTGGGGTCAGACTCGCTAGCCTTTATTAAAAAATGAAGTGTCACTGACTTACTAACTGTTGGACCTTGGGTGTGTAACTGGTTCTCTGAACTTTTGCCTGTCTTATTTATAAAATGGAGACAATCAACTCTAAATACTTCAAAGACTAGATGGGGACTCAGATAAGGCCTCAAACTATGAAAAGCCAAATGTAAGTATATATGCATTTTGTTGAAAGAGGTGTTTTCAGGGTAAATACACAGTGGGCCATAAAATCTTATAAATCATTTACCTTGAAAGCTGGTTTATGAAAATGTTCGACAAATATTTAGATACATGTAGGTACCCCAACTTCAGAAAAGTAGGGTTCTTTCAAAAAATTTGTATATATAGTTGCCTTTCCCCAGAAAGCCCCACTATTATTAGTACAATAGAGAGAGTGTTTGGCTGGATTGACCTTTTCTACCAACTACAATATTTCTGAGGCTAAAGAAGACATTTCAGCAACACTTCCTGATTAGTTAGTAGCAGAGTAAACACATGTCCATCCTTTAATGGGACACAGTGCTGAGACTACTGGAATTGTAAACTTTCCGTGAAAAAGATTAAAAGAACCTTTGGATGGGCACTCTCCTTTGCTCTGTCTCCTTCATACTCTTCACTGTCTTTTCCGTTTGGTCTAAGTGGATTGGTTGCTTGAGGGTCTTAAGTCAGAAACCTCAGGTTTTGAAGGGTCAGCTTTGTTTCCTTCTTGTCTAATATCTGGGATTCCTGTTGGAATTTATGAGGGCTACGTCATTCCATCTTGTGATTTTGGAATATCAAATAAGGAAGTCCCCGGTCTGCCTTTCGTTACACGTAATGTGTTTCTCAACGGAACTCAATTGCAAAATTCTGAATAATCAAAGGGGATTAGGGTAATGATAATCATGTCCACTGTTTTTACATTCATACTTTGCAATTCTCTGCATTAAATTCCGTTTTATGAAATGGTTTCAATTCGCTCCCCCAATCAGATTTATCTCAGAAGTGTCAAATTAGTAGTAAAATAATTTAGAACTATTAAAGAGAAAAATTGTCTCTTATGTCATCATCAGCCTGAACAATAGCAAAATGACTGCTACCAAAATTCTCAGTGCAGTGAGTATTGAGGCTTAAAGGGGAGGAAATCACTTGTACTAGAAGACAAGTAAATTATAGAGTTGAAAAGAACAAGCTGATTAGATATCCAGCCAGTAGAATGCGTTTTAATAGAAGGGGTGGGGGTGGTACTCAAAGTATAAATGTAATTAATATTGTATTACTTTAGGGGAAAAACACCTAAACTTTTTTCAAAAGAGATAAATATATAACACTTGTATATTTGGGTTATATATGTATGTGTGTGCATTTGTATCTGTGTATACATATGGACAGAGAAAGAGAATGAAATGACAGCATTAATATTTGTTAAATGCTTTCTATGTGTTAGGTACTGTGCTTAGGGTTTTATATGCGTATTTACTTCAGTTAATCTATTATTGCTCTCATTTTACAAAAAAAGGAACTGAGACTCCAAAGAATTTGACAGCTTTTCTAAAGTATCCCCAAAGCAGAACTAGCATTTGAAAGCCAAGTTTGTTTGTGTGCAAAATCAAATACTCAAATAAAGGAGTTTATGTATTAGAGCTTTAGAATGTAAGAGAGTTATTGAAAATGGAAATCTTCTATTAGAAACTACCAATAAAACATGGCTAATACTGGTCTGTTCTCCTGCCTGAAACTGAGCTCTTTGTCTTCAGGGAATCCTGTTCTTATGTTGTCTCTTCCCCTTCCTTCCAGGTGGCTGGGGAAAGGAAAAGTCAGCCAAGACTTCACTGTAGTACGTTTATAAAAATATAGAACCAGACCCAAGGCAAAAATTGCTGAAGAATCACCTGATTCGAGTTGGTGCACATTCGAAACCATTTTTTCTGACTCCACATGCCGCCTTTCAGAAAGCTGATGTAGACACGTATGGATAGTTTGAGTACAAAAAGCATGTGCCATATGATCCTATTTTTAAAAGAAGGTTTATATGAATCCACAAGAAAATTTTAATTTGGAAAAAATGTACATAAAAATGTGGGAGTCTTGGGGCTGGCCCCTATGAAGCTTGTTGCTGCAAGGAGAGGCTTAACCTGCTTATAATTGTGCCTAAGAGTCTCCCCCTGAGTGCCTCTTTGTTGCTCAGATGTGGCCCCTCTCTCTCTCTCTCTCTCTCTAGATAAGTCACCTCAGCAGGTGAACTCACTGCCCTCCCCCCTACATGGGACCTGACTCCTAGGGGTGTAAATCTCCCTGGCAATGCAGGATATGACTCCCAGGGATGAATCTGGACCTGGCATCGTGGGATTGAGACCATCTTCTTGACCAAAAGGGGGATGCAAAATGAAATGAAATAAAGCTTCAGTGGCTGTGAGATTCCAAATGGAGTCAAGAGGTCACTCTGGTGGACATTCTTACACGCTATATAGATAACACGTTTTAGGCTTTAATTCATTGGAAGAGCTAGAAATAAATACCTGAAACTACCAAACTACAACCCAGTAGCCTTGACTCTTGAAGACTATTGTATAACAATGTAGCTTACAAGGGGTGACAGTGTGATTGTGAAAACCTTGCGGATCACACTCCCTTTATCCAGTGTATGGATGGATGAGTAGAAAAATGGGGATAAAACCTAAATAAAAAATAGGGTAGGATGGGGGAGGGGTATGGTGATTTGGGTGTTCTCTTTTTATTTCTATTTTTTATTTTGATTCTGATTCTTTCTGGTGAAAGGAAAATGTTCAAAAATAGATTGGGGTGATGAAGGCACAACTATATAATGGTACTGTGAATAGTTGATTGTACACCATGGATGATTGTATGGTATGTGAATATATCTCAATAAAACAGAATTTAAAAAAATGTGGGAGTGTTAATTTCTGGCTAGCCAGGTTATCAGTTAATAGGGTTTTTTTTTCTTGTTGATTTGTATTTTCTAATTTTCTAAACTATAAGTAATACCATGTAGTAAAATTTTAAATTTTAAAAAACAATTCAACAAACAAATATTAAGTGTCTACCATGGGTCAGACATTTTGCCAGGCACTGAGGACACTAGGCAATGAGAGCAGGGGGCTCTGCTCTCAAGCAGTGTTCAGTCCAGCAGGGTTATTCCCCTTTAGCTCTCTTTATGGAATCAGCCTGTTTATTTCCTTTGCATCGTTCATTTATTGCATGTTCATTTGCTTGTTTTCAGTTGTCCTCCGTAAGAATGGGACTTTGTTGGTCTTGTTCACCTCTGTAGACCCAGTGCCTTGGATTGGCACAAAGGAGGGCTCTGTAAATATTGTTCAATAAATGATCAAGAAATAAGAATGTGATATTTTATCAGTGCTGTGATACAAACATATACAGGCTAGAGTGGTATTATGGGTTGAATGGGGTCCCCCAAAAGATATGTTGAAGTCCTAATATCCAGGATCTTGGAATGTGAACCCATTTGGAAACTCCTTACAGGTTGAATTAGGCACGTTAAGATGAGATCCTGCATGAGTGGGTTGGGCCCTTAAGCCAATATGACAGGTGTCCCTTTAGAAAGGGAGAGAGACAGACAGACCGAGAGAAGATGGCCATGTGACTACAAGGCAGAGACCAACAGTTATGCCCCAAGCCAAGGAGCGCCAAGGATTTCTGGCCACCACCAGAAGCCAGGAGAGAGGCATGGTAGAGACCCTTCTTACAGACTTCAGAGGAAGTGTGACCCTACTGACCTTGACTTCAGACCTCCAGCCTGCAGATCTGTGAGATGAATTTCTATTGTTTTAAGCCACCCAGTTTCTGGTGCTCTATCACAGCAGCTCTAGGAAACCAAGAAAAGTGGGTGGCTGGAAGCAGGGAGGGAAAATTCAGCAGGAAACTTAGGGGTGGTGATGCAGCGGTGACTTTATTTGGGATTTGATGCCTGGACTAAGCAGTATAGTAAGAGGTGAGGAGGGGAGGGAGGGCAAATAAGCAGACAAAGGAAGCTGAGGCACTGGCCAGCTGGGAGTAGTTAGGAATTACAAGAGGAGAAAAAGAAGAGGGGATATTGCAGGGAAATGCAGCCTCTAGAATAGTAGGAAATGTCAACGTTGAGCTTTTGCAGATGCAAAGACTAAGAACTAGATGCACAAAATAGGAAGCTTAAATAAGAAACTCACCTGCGTGTGCAGAACGGGGGAATCAACCATTACAAGAAAACCCAGGGAGGAAAGAGTTCCAGAGCAAATCAGAACAAAGGAATGCCAATGAAACACTCTTACCTTTTACATAAAAAGAGAACAAGTGCTTATTTCTGGGTTGTGGGATCTTTGAGAGGTTTTCATGGACTTTTCTTATAGATTACTCATTTCTTTTTTTCTAAAACAAGAGTGCACATTATCTCCAGATCTTTAGTAAGAATATGCTTGAAGAGGACGTATCAGAAACCCACTAAAGAGGTTACATAGTTATACAAATATTTAGTGAAGTGTTTAAAAGTAATTGTTCAACCTAGAGATTCGATCATTTTCCAATAAATCCTTCTACATCCTTAACAACTCTCTAAGCACTAATATTTAAAAAAAAGACAGACAAAAAGAAGGAAGGAAGGAGGAAGGAAGGAAAGTAGGAAGGAAGGAAGGGAGGGAGGGAGAGAAGGAAAATCCCTCCAGATCTAACAATAAATAGACAGACACCTATGTAGTGTAAACCCTACCTGATGTACAAAACCAAGTGTCAATACTCCTTAAAGTACTTTGTCTCAACAAGCATTGTTTATTTCTGGGTGCTCTGTCCATTATTTCCACTTACTGAGATAGAGCACAAAGTTGCGTGCTAAAAAAAGAGTCAGAGGAATAAAAGAACTGCCTAATGCAGTAAGTAAAAAATGACCTACCTGGGGTCACTGAAAATTGCTCCTCCATTATGTTCTCACAAATAGCTTGTAAACCAATAGTAATCACGCAATGGAGCTCACTACTAATATGGAGCAAGAATTTTAATAGCAAACATTTTTTTTCCCTGAAGTACTTTACCAATACATAACAGATCTCCTGAGAATCTGAGCTGCCCCCTCTCCTTTTTGTGGAGAAACAAAAAAAAAAGAGAGATGGTTCAAAACCATTGTAATTTCACCCTAAATATTTCTGCTCTCATTTCTAACTTTATATCCTTTTAATCTTAGTTACTCTAATCCATGACCATTTATTGTGTCAGTGGTGCCAGAATCTCCTTCTGCAATTTCACATGTACAGTCTCTTTCTTTGGCCAATTCAGAGCATGTCGTTTTCCGGATGCATAACAGACACAATGCGCATTGCAATAGATGATTTTATGCCGCCGTTCCTTGTTTAATCAAATCAAAGCAGATATGGTTGATTACATGGACCACCACCCCCCCCCCCGAAAAAAAAAACACTACTGAATAAACACATTTGTTCAGGAGTAACTAAGCATTAGATAATATTATGCAATGTGGAAGTAAGTCACTGCCTGGCTTAATGTTATGGTTTCCATGGAAACTACCTCAGTGAAGGGTAAAGCGGTTCAGAAATACTGGTTTCTTTCGGTGCATAAGCAGAATACCTCCATTCTACTGGATGTATTTGGTGGCTTTTAAAAAAGTATTACACTCATTAGAGAGTGATCTTTGTTATTAATGAGTAAAAACATTTGGACTATAATCTTAGCAAGACAACAGGTTGGTGTTGGATTTCATAAATTCTTTGGGGATAGATATAATGTTCAATTTGAAGGAAGGAGAGCGCTACATGAATTTTACATGTGACATGGAGCATGGGAAACTTAGTTCCCTGACATGTAGAGTCCAAGTGTCATAGATATTTTTTCTTCTTTTCCAAAACCAGAGACAGCGACGGGGATCACAAAAAGCCAAAGTCCCAGCCAAATGCCAAACGCTGCAGAGGACAGTTCCTGCAGAAAGCAGAAATGATTAATTATGGGTGGGGGAGGAGGAGGAGGAGGAGGAAAAGAGCTTCAGTTTTGTATTCAGCTGGGCTCTGCTGCGCTCTCCATCCCTTTATCTGCTGCAGCAGTGCAATTACTGAGCAGGGAAAAAGCTGAGGGTTCACTGAGGAATGATCCCAGCCCAGTTCCAGCATTGTTGTTCTATTTTTTTAAATTTCATTTTAATCCCCCTGGGTTAGGTGAAGAGTAAATAAATATACAGATTCTTCTGAAATGCAAGTCACACCTTAATAACACTTAGAAAATCCAATTACTTTTTATCCTGTGCTTGAAGGGGAAATTCATTTCAGTGGTCAGTGTGTAGAACTGAGAGGCAGGAGAGCTGAATTCTGGTCTTGCCTCTTCATTCATTGCCTCCTAATGACTGAGGTGGGTTTTCCCTGCAGCCTACATTTTGAATTATAGGATCCTTCGAGTTTCTTCCCAATCTGAAGATAATTTACCGTGGACTTTAACTTTTTAATTCATCTTCAGGGGTTCTTTGCCACCCGCTTCCAAGAAGGCTAATATGGAATAAAGAAACTAAGAGTTTATAGGGTACATTGAATGGACACCCACTGGGCTCTCTTCCAGATTTAGAGTTTATCCATGTGTCAACTGCCCTATATATTTTGTTATTCTCAAGTACAGACCCTCCTCATTTTATTTTAGATAATCAACCTCTAAGAGGGTTCCCATCCTGTTAAAATGTGGTTCATATTATTAGTCTATCATACAATAAGAGGAAAAGGGAAAGAGGCCACCTTTCTGGCTCTACCCTAGAAGTTGGAGCATGGCGCAGAGAGCACGATCTTAGTTACCCCGCAGTTCTAATGAATTGGATAACGCACCTTATGAAGCAATGACATGCAGCAACTTTGTCCACTGGAAGTTTTGACCCATTGGGTCTCTGGGAAGATTTCTGCCTCTATGATGCCCTCTACTTCATGAGCAAAAACATTGGCATGTGGAAGAGTGTTTGTCAAAGTAGAAGCCCTGGCAGGAGATCTGTCCTCTCTTTTTCATCTTCCTTATAACAGTGAAAGTAGAATGTTTACTGATACTTGGTTTGTGCCCAAAGCAGTTTATTCCTCCATCAGTAAAAGCACTTCAAGGTAGGTATTGCCATCCTCGTCTTAATCCAGTAAAAGCCACAGGCTACATGAGTAGAGCTGGCAAAGCAGGGGACCAACCCAGATTTCTGCCTCCATGTGCTTGCCAACACATTGCCAAACATCAGAGCAACTGCTGCCAAAGGTCTTCAGTTAAGTCATGAAGCTCCAACCGATCACCAGGCTCCCCCAGGAGGGTTATTGTAACAGTCAAAGGCCTTCTCCCAAACACCTTTTCTGGACATTACCTTATCTGAGTTAGGAAGAGTTCTGGTCTATGTCTGGAAAACACTTGCCAATAAAATGAAGCTTGTGAATTACGACGTATTTATGACCAATTATGACCAATACCTTCAACTTCATGCTCTTCCTTGGTCCTCTTCATCAACATTTTGCCCAGAAACAGGAAGGATTTTAATAATACCCCACTTGTATATAGTTTTTCACAGTTTCCACAGCACGTTTTGTTCTTTCACAACAGCCCAATTGCTGGTAGATGTTATGAACTTCATTTTACTTGTGTGAAAGCTCAGGCACATGTCAGCATAAGTCATTCACCCAAACTTAAAGAGCTAGTAAATGAATGAACTAGGACTCACACTTTAGTCCCATGTTTGTTTAGTCTCGTGTTTGTTCCATGCAAAATGTGTGATACTGAATCCCCTCGTGTGCTATCTGATAGGCTGTCTGATGGTTGAGCCACGGCATTAAAATAAAGACGCTGCTTCCCTTGCTTAACTAGGATGAGATCTTGCTTTCTTCATGAACACTGGTTTCTAGCATGGCATAGGAGAAAAATCAGCTCTAGTTTATTATTATTTCAATATAGTGGTTATTTACTAAGATGTTCTTTTATCAGACCCCTCCCCAGAAAATTCAATAGACTTGAGTGGGAAACAGAGGCAGCCTTATGGTGCAGAAATGAGAGTTTTGATTCTGATCTACTCCCTGGGAATTTTGAGGCCACCTCAACTCGTTTAAACTCCCAGCGACACCACAGCTTTCTTGTCTGGCCTGAGTGGAGTAATGAGGGTGGTTTACTGTACATAGGTGTAATAAGAAATAGCTTACAAAATTGGCCATGATGAGGTTTGCCTGACATAAAGAGGTCCCTGATTGCTTAGTCTAAAGGTGATCTATCTTCAGGCACTGGTTATCCTGTCTGAACTGCACACTTGTTATTCATATTATACTGGGGATTTGTTTCCAACATTCCATGAATTGTAATTTGAATCTCGGTTACCCTCCCCCTCCTGCTCTGTTCCCTACAAAGGAAGTAAAATGGCATTAAGATGTATCATAAGAAGAAGTTGATTACTACCAGTGTGCTCTTTAAGGAAGCTAGATTTTTCTTTTTTTAAAAGCCTTCCCCAAAATGGGTACTTAAGTCACCTACGGAATTCACAAACGCAGACCATTAACTGTTGCTGATAGACATCAGGCAAGCAGATCCTTCAGGAGGAAGGGGAGGCAAAAACAAACAAACCAAAAGAACAAAACAAAACAAAAAAACCATAGCCTAGTCTAGTATAGAAATCCATTCAAATTTTATCTGAACAATCAAAGGAAAAATCTTTAAATGATTCTGCCAAAACAAGTTATTTTATTCAGGCCTCAAAAATGACTAAAGGGGGAATGTAGGTGGTTGTTCCCTCGGATATTGTATCGTTTTCTTTGAATGGCACTTTTTAAGGAGACGAGTCCATATCAAGGATTTTTTATATGTGTCTTTCCCTTGAGGGGCTTTGGAGGTAGGAAGCTCAATATTTTTCCCATCAGCAGCCGTTCCATTGCACACCCACTTGTGGGATCTCTTCTACCTTTGCGATCAGCTGGGGATGTTGCTTATTTCCCCTGGCTTTGCTGAGCTGCTTGACTTTTCACCCTTCATGGGTTCCAGCGCTTTCTCATTGGCTTTTGGAATGATGCTGTCAGAAGATTCCTTAGATGGGAAGTTGGTAGCTCATTATTATAAAACTTCACTTCACTAAGAGTCCCCAGAGAAATCTCTGTTGAAAGGCACAGAGTGGAATATCATGTCCCAGCTGTGCTAAAAATGATGACTAAGAAGGGACAGATGGGCAAAGGAGATTTGACTTTCTTAATTTCTTAAAGGGTGTGTTTACGAAAGACCAGCTTTAGAGCAAGATGGACTTGGTTTTGAATCTTATTACCAACCTTTGACAGTTTTAGGGGAAAGATGCACTAAGACTTCAGATTTCCCTATATGTAAAATGAGGATAAAAATGCCTTCCCTGGCAGTGCTGGGAGGATTTGACATTTTATGAAAACCACCAAGCACAGCGTACGTACCAAATATTTATCAACTCCCATTATCCTTCATCACCAATAATAAGCAATATGTGTTTTTCAGGGGTCACTCAAAGCTCTTCAGATTGTGGTCTTCCTTCTCTAGACACTCAAGTTAGCACTGATACATATCCATGTGGAAAGGACAATTAGCAAACTTACAATCTGTGATTCTGTTTTATTATTATGGTCTAGGTTAAAGGACAGCAAACTGTGGCCCTTGAGCCAAATCCAGCCCCCTGCTTGTTTAGTTAAATAAAGTTTTATTGGAAGATAACCACGCTCATTCATTTACATATTGTCTGTGACTGCTTTTGTGCTACAACAATATAGTTTACCAGATGCAATCAAGCCTCAAATATTTACTATGTCATTTTACTGAGTAAAAATGGCCTGTCCCTGATTTAGGGCAATTATTTTCAAGTTTACATGAAAGTGTTGACTGATCATGACTCCTTGAGTATGAGATTTGCATAATTTGAATGCTGGTCCCTCCTTTCATGTCCTAATAGCCCTAAGAACCTGTGCCAGTTTGGATATATTATGTCCCAAGAAAAAGCCATGATCTTTTAACCCAATCTCATGGGATATTGAGATTAGGTTGTTTCTGTGGAGATATGACCCACCCAAATGCGAGCGACACCTTTGGTTAGGGTGTGACCTCTGATTGAATGTTTCCATGGAAATGTGGCCCTGCCCATTCAGTGTGGGTCTTAATTAAATCACTGGAGCCCTGTAAGAGCTCAGACAGGAGGAGCTTGCTGCTGCAGCCAAGAGAGACATTTTGAAGAATGCACAGGAGCTGAGAGTGGAGCTGGAACACAACCTGGGCTCAGCAGACACCAGCCACGTGCCTTCCCAGCTACCAGAGGCTTTCCGGACACCATTGGCCTTCCTTTGGTGAAGGTATACTTGTATTGATGCCTTAATTTGGACATTTTCATGGCCTTCAGACTGTAACTTTGTAACCAAATAGATCCCTTTATAAAAGCCAATCCATTTCTGGTATTTTGCGTAAAGGCAGCATTAGCAAACTGGAATAGAACCTAAGAAAGACAGAAGTTCTAGCTTCTAAATACTTTGAAAACAATATAGATCCATATGTAAGTATAGGTGATGAACTCTATAGCTGTTCTGCCAATCTCTTGGGAAATTTATTTGATTTGTGAGAGACCGTGTTTAATCATACTGTATCTTTAAAAAAAAAAAAAAATCGGCATGGCCTACTTGTTAACATTAGTTACCCAAAGTGCTGGCCCAATCAGCCTAAGACCATTAGGAACAAACCCCTGACCTGGCATATCCAGGTTTACTGACCCTGTGCAGTGAGGGGACTGCACACCAAAGCAACCATGGGGCAGCTCATCAAACAAAGAAAACAAAACACAGTTATTATAGGATTCTGGGGAATGGTGGACTCTAGATTAAATTTGAATTATGCAGTGTCTTGATATATTCAAAGCAAATCAGGGTAGTATCAAGAAGTCAGTATCAGGTCTAGACTGAAAAGTGGTTCCAGGGTCCTGTTTCCTTGGAAACAATAAAATTAAGATGTACATGAAGTGTTGTGCCCAAAAATCCCCTTATCTGAAGCTCTACATTTGGCGTGTGAATCCAGGCTGCTTCTCTGGGTCAAGAAGTAACTAGAAAGTGGGAGGTTTCATTCTGGCTGATGTAATTTCAAACAGCAAAGGTTTAGAGAGTCTATGATTTAGAGAACAAAGTTTCTCAGTGAGTAAAAAAGCAGCAGTCACTCAAAGAAGGGGTGGTTATGACCCGTTAGAATTGCAGCATGTCCTTGAGAGAAATAATGTTTCCTGTTAGCTTTGCAACTGGCTTTATCTGTGTCTCTCATTCCAGACTGATGAATGGTTCAGCGGATTTTCACGTTCTCAGTTTGAGCTAATTTTTACTTTCTCATCCAGAAGGTGGAGATAGTAAGGTTGGGGGGCGGAATTGGCACAGAGAGGAAAACAGGGAGGAGAGGAGGTGGAACAAAAATAGTGGAGAGCTATAGTCAAAGCCACAGGCAGACTGAAGGGAACTTCCCTACAGCCTCATACAATGCTAGTAAATAGTATCTAACTTAATAAATACATACTAAATAAGTGAATAATTGAATAATTGAGTGGTTGTGAAGTGTCTCCAACTCCCTTCACCAGTACTTGTGTTTACCCCATCAAGGAGTAATAACATTTTAATGACCCTAATAGTATTAGTTAGACTCTTAACATAGAATTTCATGATACCCATTTTAACATTTAACCAGAAAAATGGAATGGAAATTCTGAGAGCAAGCCATCAAACCTGTTATGCTATTTTTCCCTAGACAGTCACAGAATAATTTTAAGCTTATTCGTCATAGTAACAACTGGTGGGAATAATCAAGTGCTCTATGCAGTGAGAGTCTCACTGGTGATTTAAGATTAACAGATTTAAGAACCTAGGATTGACTCAATTCCCAGAACCACAAAGTTCATTTCCTGTCCTAATTCTGAATGACAGGATGTCCTAAATAAATGTCACAACTGGGTCAGGAAATGAACCCTGTGAGTCTAGAAAGGAAAAAGGTAGCAGTACTCAGATATCTGACATACGGCAGCATCATTACTTCCATGTGTCCCCCTGAGGGAAATGCGGGAGGCAAACCTAGGTGAGGTGCAGCAACTTCTCTAAGTGCTAACCCGGGTTCTCCCTGTCTTCTGTAATCTGAAAGATGAGGATTCATTGAAAGAAAGAGGTTTACGAACTTTCTATGTTCAGAGTGCCTCCAACTTTCAATTCAGAGATTTTCTTTTTTTATTAAATTCAGTTTTATTGCAATTCAGAGATTTTAATGCCCATGTTTTCTTTTGGCATTTGAAGACATTTCCTGCCATCATCATTGACTTTTCTTAGTGAAGTATTTTATTTCCGGGAAGCTATTGACCTTTACATGTTCACCTTTCTGCAATCTCTATTTTTCCAATTTTTCCACCTCTGTCTTGCACAAATCATTCGTTTAAACAACCTTTAAGTCTGGAATATTCCCTTCAGCCTCCATTCTCTTTCTCCTTCTCCTCACCTGGCTTTGTGAAGCCTGAGGGCTAGAACGAATCCTCACTGAGCAGCACCCCAAGGGCCTGAGAACTGGTACATGATTTAGCCGTACTTGGGGCAGGGATGGGCAGGGAACCAATCCCACTCCAGAAAATATGGACATATAGGAGATGCAGAGAGATGGGCAAGCGAGATTCTGAGTTGCATAGAAAACAGGTAAATCTACCACGGGGAGGCAAGCAGCTAACTGCGGGAAAGCAAAGGAAATGAGAATCTGCTTCCCAAGCACCCTGAAGTCATCTAGTCTAATGGGGAGAACCATGTCAGCACATGAAGCAGGGTGAAAACTGCAGCAGAATTAGACTTGATTAGAAGCAGCTGGGAGCAGAGAACGCTGCTCAAATGAGGGAAAAGGTGAACTGGTAAAATACAGTCTTACAAACTCAACTTCAATGTTCATCTAAAATAATTGTGTATGTAGTTAATAGTTTACGGTTCGCTAAAATAATTGGAAGACAAATATTAGGAGGGGGAAAAATACTAACCTATGGAAACTAGCACCAAACCTGAGAATAATGAAATCCGTGACCAGTAATCGTAGTGAGGATTTGTTAGGGGCAAATCCAATAACTTGCTTCCAATAGCTTTGCTTTCCCACAGCTAGCTGCTAGCAAACTCAAGAGCTTGCTTCTTTAAAAGAAATGCATGCACACAAACACACACACACAACCCACTGGAATGAATGGGTAAGGGGAACAGAGCAGATGTGATCTATTTGGGCTTTACTAAAGCACTTGTCCCATGAAATTTTACTTGTAAAACAAGTTCAAGTTGGCCAGAGGAACTTGGAAACTGGCTCCAAAAGCATAAACCAAGGGTCATGGGACTGATAAAAAAATGGCAGCATAAATAACCGAAGGAAGGTGTTTAGCAGAATGTCCCAGAGGACACTGGGAGGACTGAGTTTATTAAAAATCTTTATCAATGTGTTGGAAGAACCAGTCAACAGGATGCACATAAATTCTGCCAAGGACACTAAATTAGAGAGTGTTAGAGACAGCACAGAAGATCAAGGTCTAGTGCAGAGGGATAAATGAAGAGGTTTGAAGTGTGTGTGAGGAGGAAGAAGGAAAGAGCACATTGGGATCCATCTGGAGAAAATAGAAATCTGCTGATCTGTAGAAGATGGTTTGTGTGATCCTATAAAGGAGATGACAAAAGTAGGACAGAAGAGGACGGCCCCGGAGGGAGAGGAAGCAACTAATGAAGGATTTCTTGGTGATGCTGTTCAATGGCCAGCAAGGGAAGATCCAAGTTTTGTGGAGTTTATAAAATTTGGGAGACACTCTTTAATAAAAAGGCAAAAAGTCATGAATTTACAATTAGGTACAGGGTCTTGAAAGGAACAAGAGTAAATGAGGGGCCCAGAAAATTAAGCTCAGTGAGCTTTATGGTGAACTTGCCTATGGACGCCATGCCTGGCACCAATCAAAAATTTTCTCTTCCTGGTTTGGATGAGAGGAGAAGAGATGGAGCCGGTGGGCTGAGTGGATCACTAGTTGGGTAATGACTGAACTCTAAGTGAATCCAAATGCGAGTGACAAAGATTACTTGATGGTGTATAAACCACTTAAAGGCCTGGAATGGGGATAGAATGGTATTTGGAATAGGATGGAATTCTGGGGGTAAAGAGAGGGAATAAGTCTCGGTTTGCGTCCCGAGGGGAGCCAAAGGCTTGGAGAGATCCGCTTAGTTGACATTAGCAAGGAACTAATTGGTCTTTTCACATAGCCCCCCAAATAATTTATAACTATGTTTATGATAACAGTTTTCCTGCTCTACCTAAGTATCGTTATGGTGAGTTCTTTGAGGAGGAGCCTCTACGGAGGCTATCTAATAGCATATGCCAGTATTTTTTGTGTGTGTCCAAATCTAGCTAAATGCTCATTGATCCTGTTTCCTCTTCCTGGTTACACAGCAAGGCCATATTTCTCAATCTCTCTTGCAGTTAGGCTGGCACCAGTTTCTGGCCAATGGAATATGGGCAGGAGTGATGCACGGCAGGAGCTCCCCAGCAAGACCATGTTGAAGACGGAGGCATTGCAAAATGGAAGGAGTAATGGATTCCTGAAGCGCTGCTGGTGGGAAACCACTGAAGACAGCGCTCAGACCCATGTCAGACAGTGGCATGAACAAAAAAGTAAACCATTAATGAATTAGGCCATGGAGATGTGTTAGAGCAGCTAACATGACTTATCACAACCAAGAAATTGAAATGAAAGAAATGAGTTGCTTTGGCATCATTTAATCTACCTGGATTTTTATTTCATTTTAAGAGAAAAATTAAATGATAATCTCACTATCAATTGTTTCTGGAACATTCCTGTTCTGTACTCAACATTAGGGGTTTGTCTAGCAGTGGTGAAGTGCTTTAATCTTTATTTATGTATTTCAAGGCTTTTAGAGTTGCGTAGGAAAATCAAATGGATAAATAGATATGTAAAATAAATACATCTATAGGAGTTTCCCAAGGAATATCTAGGCTCAACGTAGGATACTTTGGTAACAAATAGTACACTTCCATTCATATGTACAAGTAAGGTTGTCTCTGATGCAGAAAACAAAGGTGGGGCACTCTGGAAAAGTGTATAGGAGAAAGCAGCTTAGAAATATGTTCAAAATTTCTAGAGAGATTCAGGTTGGAAATGGGCAAGCTATTTTAAACGAAAGAAGCAGGTAGACAGAAGGACTAAAAGTGTAAGAGGGAAGCTTCCTGCAGAGACACCCAAGCTGCAAACTCTAATATGGAATGATTTAGAACCAGAAGGGCTTCGGTGTACAGCAGGTAGAGACCTACGTTAGCAGGTGAACTAAACCTTTAGAATCATAGAGGACAATGGAGGTGAAGAAGGGTGTGCACATCTGTGTCTGTTTAATGCTCCATGTATTAAAGGGAGGAGGGTTTTGAAACTAGAATGTGTGGTCACAATGGAAAAGTACAAATGCAACACTGGGGGCTGGGAATGTCATGAGAGTGTTAATGACTCCTGCTTCTGGAAAGTGTAGTGGTTCATTGAAATGCTGAGTGATCTGCCAGGGAATAGCTTAAGGGAGGGAATTTCTGGTGGTGGGGAAGTGAGTGGGGGAGATTAGTGTGGGAAGACCAGGACCTTGCTGAAATTTATAGAGGACATTTAGATTGGAAAGAGGGTGCTCTGAGACAGCTTTTCCCAATGTACATTCCACTGCTGGAGGTTAGTAGGAATTATAAAGATATAATTATTTAGGTTATACTATTCGAAATTACTGTTTTTATAGGTAAAAAAAAAGAAAAAGTCAAATTTGGCAATTGCATATGGTTCAACCTAGCTGGTAAAATGGGTCTTGTTGTAATATCTAGTGGAGGAGCTTGTGTGTGACAGAAAGAAAGCTTTTACCTTGTCCTTTGAGCAAGAGCAAGATGTGGCCAAGGATACAGAAATAGAAGGAATGGTCTTCTTTTTCTCTCCAAGGTCGGAAATAGCTTAGAGAAAATTGGAAGGCAGAAGCATCAGAGCTGTCAGCAACTAGGTCCCTGTGGTCCTGGGACATTCTTCTAGGCAGCCACCTCTCTGTGGCCATTGGGACTACGGGCTGGAGTACGGGCAGGGGATGCAACCCCATTTGCTTAATCTTGCACCAGATCAAAAGCGCCTCAGCTTTGTCGTCTGTGGCTATTGGTCCTCCAGTTCCCAGTTTCCCTGCCCACAAAGTCTCCAGTTTACTTACGAGTGCACTCTCAAGCTTTAGACTACGATATAACCCCTTGGAACTGCAGTTCAGGGATGATAGACTGAAAGAATTAAAAAAGGGGTCCCATGAATAAAAATTTAGGTTAACTCTGGGTTACTGAGTTTTTAATTTGCATAATTTCTTTTCAAAAAAGGGATGGTGACATGAAGGACTTCCTTGCTTATCTGATCAGGGGACCACTTTTTTTCCATAGGGACCAGTGCTCTATAAAACACACTGTAGGAGATGCTGCTCCAAGACTTCATGAAATAGGTTTTCTTCAGCTCACCCAGCAAGTACAAGAAGGAACGCTGACAGCAGTTTGGTCTCCAGATAATTCAGTGTCCAGTGGGTTGAGTATGCAGGGGTAGCAGTCTCCTGTTAGGGTGTTGCAGTATTGCCTTACAATGCTGTGGTGGTTTGGAGCCCAAAGTACTCCAGAAAAACATGTTCTTAAACTTAATCCATCCCTGTGGGTGTGAACCCATTGTAAGTAGGATCTTTTGATGGAGTTACTTAAGTTAAGGTATGGCCCAGTTCAATAAGGATGGGTCTTAATCCTATTACTGTAGTCCTGTATAGGTGGAATGAAATGAAATTCAGATAGAGAGAAAGCCATGGGAAGCAAGAAGCTGAAGGTCAACAGAACCCAGAAAAGAAGGGAGAGGTCAGGAGAGGCCGCCATATGCATTCCCATGTGACAGAGGAGAGCCCAGGACCAAGGATCACCAGCAGCCAGCCCCAGAATGCCAGTCTTTGGGAAGAGAGCATCGCCTTGATGAGGCCTTGATTTGGACTTTTTCCTAGCCTCAAAACTGTGAGCTAAATAAATACCCATTGTTTAAGCCAACCCATTGCACGGTATTTGCTTGAGCAGCCAAAGAAACTAAAACAAGCGCTAAGTGTAAATGCTGATTGAAAATAAGTGTCGGAGTATTTGGCTGATGTAGGGTATTGCCGTCATGCTAGAAGATAGTGTCTTTGCATTTGTATGAACACCATCTGGTCCTGCATTTTTCCTGCTTGCCTTCCCCATAACAACGAAGCTGAAAGAAATCCTTGCCCTCCATTCTTTATTGGTGATGCACAGTGATACATGGGCAACTTCTGAAGATCTGGTAAGACACTTTTCTCTACTGTCACCCCTTCTCTATTCTGTTCCTTTACCTTCCACCCCACTCTTCTTTTCTGCCTTTTGTCACTTCAGAAGGGATGCAGAAGATTCCACAGTTGTCCTGAGTTGCTAGAGCAGTTTGCTATTTATGGAAAGAAAGGGGGAAGAAAAACAACTCTTGCCCTTGCTGTCTTTTATTCTTTTCCACTCATTCAGTTCACCATTCCTACCACCAATATTTATTGAACATCTACCATGTGCCATGAGCTGTACAAGATGCTTGAGATTCATGGTAAACAAGACGGACAGATTTCTGACCTTTTGAAGCTTGCAGTGTTGGGGGTGTTTTAAGATCTGTCAACATCGGGGATGACTGCCTCATTGAGACAGGCTAATATGATTGTTTAGTTCAGAACTCCGAGAAGCAGGGACCAGCTGAAAGGGTTCCCTATCCCCTTGTTCCTAAGTTCATTGGTAAGCAATTTGCAGGTATTGATCACCCTGATTTCAGCCCTCTACTGAGGTTGGTGTTTGATTTTTTTCTTGGTCCAAACAGTCTTGAACCCTAGAACTGGCATGGCTTGCTGTCAGTGTTATATTGATGCCAATGCACAGCTAAGCAATTAGGTGACCCTGCCAATGAGGATTGTGTTCCTAATTGTTACTGCTTAGGGCAAAAATTATAATTCCCAGTGACACTCAATCACAGCTCCCTTGCCTCATATGGTGCAGGTTTCTCCATATTATCTCTCTAACAGAAATGTTAGGAAAAAATCATCAAGAAAGAAGCATGCTTTCTAACTAATGATCAGTTTTCCATAGGATATAGGTTTGTTGTATACTCTCTTTCATGAGAAAGATAGGGGTTTATCTCTGGGGAGGAGCACCCATATTTTGCACCAAATTTAAGAATAATCATCAAAGTCTACTGGCCTCATTGGATTCCCAGGAGAAGGAGCAACCTGTGCATGTATCACAGGGGACCCAGGACTCTCTGTGGAGAACATTTTTCCATGAATATTTCATAACAAGGTGCAATGGTTTGAAGTTGTATGTACCCCAGAAAAGCATGTTCTTAAAGCTAATCCATTCCCATTGGTGTGGACCCATTGTCAGTAGGATCTTTTGGTGAGTAGGAGCTTGACTTAAGTTGAGATGTGACCCACCTCATTTAGGATGGGTCTTATTCCTCTTACTGGAGCCCTGTAAAAGAAGATAAAATCTTCAGAGAAGCTGAGAGAGAAGCAGCCAGAAGCTGGAAGCAATGACGCCTGGAAGACAAGAGAGAGACTAGCAGACATTGCCACATGCCTTCCCATGGGACAGAGGAGCTGAGGATCATCAGCAGCCTTTCTTCAGGAAGAAGGTCTCATCCTGTGGATGCCTTGATGTAGATGTTTGTCACGGCCTCTGAACTGCAAACTTGTAAGCTAATAAATCCCCACTGTTAAAAGCCAGTCCATTCCATTTATATTGTATTTCATCAACTTCAGCAAACTAAAATACAGGGTGAATGCACACAAATAAACGGGCATTTGTGAGAAGTGTGATAAGTGATGGGGAGGTACCAGGTGCTGGTAGGTGGGGTGAGAAGAGCATCTCACCTGGCCTGGAGAGTGGGGAGGGTATCAGGAATTCTTCCGGGAGAACTAGCATTTGAGCTTACTCCTTATAGAGCTGGTGTCTGAGGGGACTTGGGAGAGAGGATGTAGAAATGGCTAGGACTGGCTAGCAGATGTGAACGCCCAAGAAGGGGAGGGGAGAGCGTGGTGCTTTTGAGAACCTCAAAGTTGTTCTCCATGCCTGGAGCATGGGATGTGATGTGGGAAAAGACAAAATATGAGGCTGAAGAGGAAAATAAGGGACCTTGAAAGCTATGCTGTGGACCATTTACTTTATCCTCATCGTAATGAGACCACAAACAGGTTTAAGTAGGGGAATACTATTATGTGAATTGAGTATTATAAAGATCATCTGGCTGCTGGGTAGAAAGTGGATGCAAGGGAGATAAGAGAGGAATAGATAGCTCACATTAGAGGAGGTAGCAGGGACCCAGATATGAGATGATAGTTGAGCAGAGTGGGAGGAAAGATGAAAGAAAAAGTGGATATATTTGGGAAATATTTAAAATTAAGAAAAGATGAGAATTGGTGCTCAATTAAATTTGGAAGTAAAAGATAGGAAGGAGTATAGTATAGTATTTTTTTTTAATGTCTATAATTCTTGCATTTGAAACTGGGAGGATGAAGGTGCCAACTCACGATACATTCTTCCCAAGCTCAGCTTCTTAACCTGAGATACAGGGAAATCACCCACATTTCTCTTGACAGTCAGAGGAAAAAACAGTTTACAGTTACTAGGACATTGTATTTCTGGCAAGATACACAGAATTTTGCATATATGCATATAATGGCTATCAAGGAACTTTGAAAAAATTAAAATGCCCTAGTTAGTCAAGTTATTATCATCTTATGTGGCCAACTTTTCAGATCCTGGCTATATAGAAACAGATGGAAATTACAAGAAAAATATCTTGGCGGTGGTAAAGTGGTGACCTCGGGAGGGAGGGTCAAGCCCGAGCAACATTCCAGTTCAGTTTTCAGAGAAACCCAGTGTTATGTACCCCATAAAAAGCCACATTCTTTAATGCAGTCTTGTGGGTACTGACCTATTGTGGGTGAGACCTTTTGATTAGATTATTTCCATGGTGGTGTGATCCTGCTCATTCAAGGTGGGTCTTAATTAGTTTACTGTCCTTAAGCAAGCCCAGGAAAAGAGAGAGCTCAAAGCCAACACAGACCCAGATGTTTGGCGATGCTAAACCAAGAGATGAAGCCCAGAGTTTGCCCCGGAGGAGCTAAGTGAGAACCCACAGATGCTTAGGGAGAAAGCCACTGGAATCAGAAGCTGAAAGCAATGCAACCCGGGAGCAAAGGACCAGCAGACGCCAGCCACGAGCCTTCCCAACTGACAGAGGTGTTCCGGATTCCACTGGCCTTTTCCTCGGAGGAGGTATCTACCTCTTGATGCCTTGATTTGGAGATTTTCATGGCCATACAACTGTAAATTTGTGAACTAATAAAACCCGTTGCAAAAGCCAATCCATTTTTGGTAATTTGCATTCTGGCAGCTTTAGCAAACAGGAATACCCAGTGACCTGGGTAATTATGCACATCTGCTTGACACACCCAAGCAAAGCTGCTTCATTATGGAGCATCTTGAACCCAGTTTGGTTCAGGATGATGCTGAGTTTGTTGAAGTCAACTGTGAGCTGAAAACTGCCTGAAGGTACAAAGGAGGTGAGCAAGCAGCAAAGCCAGAGACAGTTTAGGAAGAACCCGGCCTGAGCCTGATAGGCTGGAGGTGGTTTGGAAATTTCACCTATTCCATCGAAGAGCTTGGGTTTACAAACCTTTTTGGACTCAATTGTTTACCGTCAAGTCTGCAAAACTGGCTTGAACATTACTGGTGAATAGACTTTTTTCCTCGGACTGTCATTATACTCTGCTTCTAGCTGAGCTGGAAACACCCAAAGAAATGCTTTATCTTGCAGCATTCTGTATAATTTTATTCTGTGTGGATTTCCCATCATCTGTAAGGAAAATAAATTGCTTTTGTGAGAGCAGTGTGCTTGTGGTAGTATAACCATAATCAGTCTCAATCTTTTTGAGTTTCGTCTGCTTGTCTTTTCATTCCAGTCAGAAGTGCTGGGTTCTGACAGTGCTCTCCATTCTCTGTGTATTGATCTTGGTCTATAGCAACTGGCTTGATAAATGTAAAAATCTTATGTTTATCATCTGCCAGGTTTTTGTTTGAGTTTTACTTTTTTTCCCCCCTTTACAAGCTGTTCAAGTGTTCTAGCTAGAAAGACCAGATGGTTTTTCTATCCCCTTGATGTTTCTTTCACATGCATAATTGTTCCGGGATGTTCTAAGACTGGACTGGGATAGTATAGTTTCTATAGCTACCCTGGTTAGCACCCCTGCATTTCTGCCTTTCCCAGCATGAAAGAATACTCAATTTATCAAAGTCGAAACTGCTCAAAATAAATGGCCTTGTGTGTTTTGAAATCATATGGGGAAACTCCAGGTTTCAAGTAACCATTAAAAAATAATTACCCTTTTGTTAATGCATCCTGCCAATTCCATGATAAGAAAGAGTTGATGGATGGCATAACAGGTTCATGAATGTAGCTTCAAGTTTATTAAAATGCACTTGTCTGGTAATCTCCACAGCTTCTAGAGGGAACGTGCAAAGCAAGCTGTCTCCACACTGTATAAAGTACTTGGTGGCTAGTTAACAAATATGAGGACAAAGCTTTTCCCCAATGAGATTTAGGCCAAAGCTAAGCCCATAGATGCTCAGTAAAGTTTTACTCACCGATTCCAAATTCCTGAATGGTGATATGGGAGGTCGTTTTTGATCCAGGTGAATGAGAGGACACAAATAGAACACACAACATGGGCTTCTCAGTGACCAAAAAATGAGGGCATTTTTTTTTTTTTTTAGTGTGCTGGTTTGGATGTATTATATCCCCCAGAAAAAGCCATATTCTTTGATGCAGTCTTGTGGGGCAGACGTTTTGGTGCTAATTAGATTTGCATGGAAATGTGCCCCACCCAACTGTAGGTGATAACTCTGATGAGTTATTCCCATGGAGGCGTGGCCCCACCCATTCAGGGTGGGCCTTGATCAGCGGAGCCATATAAATGAGCTGACAAACAAAACAAACTCGGTGCAGCTGTGAGCGACATTTTGAAGAGGAGCTACAGCTAAGAGGGACACTCTGAAGAAAGCACAGGGGCTGCAGATGAGAGACATTTTGAAGATGGCCATTGAAAGCAGACTCTTGCTCCAGAGAAGCTGAGAGAGGACAAATATCCCAAGTGCAACTAAGAGTGACATTTTTGAGGAACTGCAGCCCAGAGAGGAACATCCTGGTAGAAAGCCAATTTGGAAACCAAAACTTTGAAGCAAATGCCAGCCATGTGCCTTCCCAGCTAATAGAGGTTTTCCGGACACCACTGGCCACCCTCCAGTGAAGGTACCCAATTGATGTGTTACCTTGGACACTTTATGGCCTTAAGACTGTAACTGTGTAACCAAATGAACCCCCTTTTATAAAAGCCAATCTGTCTCCGCTGTTGTGCATCCCAGCAGCATTAGCAAACTACAACATTTTATGGCAAGAAGTTTATTGGGGGTAACATATACAAAGTACAAAAGGGGAGAGCAGGATGGGGCAGGGAAAAACTTCAGACTTTAATGCAGATCTGACATCTTTTCTAAGATTATAAGAACTGAGCCTGCTGACCACCTCTGAGGGTCCTCTTCAATTGTCAAAATGATTGTGCAAATGGTGGAGGTGGAGGCAGTGGCCAAATCCTGAGAGTGTAGAAGGTGGCCCAATCTCAGCATTGGTATTTGAGGTCTTCCATGGGGAGTGCATGTAGGGGGATCCAGGGAAAGGAGGGGGCCCTTCTGCAGCCACGTTAACCTCTCCATGGAGGGTTCTGCATGGCACGTCTTCTGGGCATTGGTGTCTTAATGCCACATTTATCTTGTGATTTCTTATTTTGGGTTATTTCCAATCAAGTCCTTACTATTTACATTCTGATGTCTCTCATCATACAAAGTAGCTCATGTACACTGATGGATGTCACCCAGCATTTTAAAGCAATTCCAGCAATTCCAAAGTAGATGATAATGATAGGCTTCCTAGGAAATCCGTAAAAATCAGGACCAGAATGAAATTGTCAGGCAGAATATCAACAGGATTGAATGGGAAACATAGGTCTTCATTTTTATATTCATGAATGCCTTTGGAACTACCAAAGATGGTAGTTGAACGAGTTGGGTTTATTTCTCCTTACTGCTAGAGAGAATACACACCACAGAGAACTGAGAGAGTCTCAACATAAGAGGGTTGTAAGAATCTATTATAGGATTAGGGCTTTGGTTGGGTGGCTGGCGGAGGGTCTAAGGAAGCAGAGGTTTGCTCTAGATTGGGCTGTCAGAAAATGGGCAATTCCATGAGTGAGCAGCTCAATAAATCTTATCTATAGTAAGGACAGACTAGAGCAAGGATAAGCTGTAAAGATGTAGCAGTTCCCCATTTAGCAGGTTTGGAATGTATGGGTTGCATGGTGACCCTTGTCTGAGGTGGATGTACTGTGAAACTGTTTATGTCCAACAGGAGAACAAAATGGCTCAACTGTAAGCATCAGATCAGTTTGTAATAATACTGAGGCCTGGATGTGAGGTCAGATCAACTCCCAGACATCAGGGGAGGCTTGTCTTCTTTCTGAGATGTCATTGGAGAAGTAAGGAAAGGCGCTCGAGGCCCTTGCTCCTCATTTCACTGTGCCTAGCACTCTCTGGTGTAGGGAAGTGGATCCCACAAGACTGCCCCAAATTCAGGCCGCCATTACCGTTCCCCTCCTCCTCTTCTGCACATTAAGAGGGACTGGGCCCCTCAGGTTAGAGCAGTGATGGAGACGCTCCTCTGTGCACATGAAAGCTGTGATCTGCCTAGGGTGCTGCCCCTTCATTGTTTATGAGACAGAACATCCTTCTTCTTAATGGGGTTGCATGAGCTAGAAATAAAACAATCTTAAGACTTGGGCAAGTAAGTGCACGTATTTAAAAAGTACACACCACTCGTACCAGTTCAGGGAGAAAAAGTCTCTTTTCTGATAACCACCCATCTCTGTATCTTAAACTATTAGGTGCCAGATAAGGACCTACTGCAGTTTATTCTTCTCACACATTTGAGTTCCAAAGTATCAAAACATTTTGAAAAATTCTGGATGGGAATATATTTGATAAAACCCAAGGAACTCTTTAAATACAACATGGAGCTGTACACATAGTAGGATTAAGCAGAAGTGTGTTGTTTGATATAGTTAATCAAAGTATTTTCTTGACTTAGATCAATGAGGAGAAAGGAATGGCCTAAATTTTTAAAACTCTTTAAAAATCTGATTGTAGAAGTAATACATTCTCAATGTGAAAAAGGTAGACGAAGAAAAAGCAAAGAGAAAATAAAATAAAATTCACCACCTAGAGGCAACCACATTTAATGGTTTGGGTCATTCATTCATCCAACAAATACTCACTTAGCAATTACCATGTGGTATTTATGCCCTCAGTTGCTGGGAGGACACACACTGATAAAACACTGCCCCTGACCTCAAGGATCTCATAGCTTCATGGGGAAGACAGGAAAATGAGTAGATAATTAAAATGCTCTTTGGTAAGTGCAATGATGGATGCATGCATGGGGCATTATGACAATGGGTGAGGGTCCACATAAGGCAGATGTGGAGGTGGGATAGGATGTGGCAGGGGAGTAGGAAGTGAGGCCACTTCCTGGGGAAAGTTCCTTGTTGAGTACTCAGAAAATAAAAATACAAAGGAAGAGAGAAATGTAGTCTATAATCCTACCTTCTAAGGTGACCAGATGCCCATTTTTATGGATGCTCTGACCCCACTACAAGATGTACTGCAATTTGCTCTGATAAGGTTTTTGACACTCTTTGTTTATCCTCAGTAAAGCATCTACAGCAGTACTATTTCTAGGGCCCAGTGTCCCTACAGTGAAGCAGGTAGAGGTGAAGATTTATTCTCACAATGGTTTCATGCCAAACTCTTCAGGAGGAATTTTAGGGTTTGGATATTAAAATCAAAGGGCCAGGGAGTGAGAAGGGGTATGTGAGAACCCTCTGTGCCTTATGCACGATTTTTCTGTAAACCCAAAACTGCTCCATAAAATCAAATCTATTAAAACTATCAAAGGGCCTGTGATTCCGAATTGTGATTGTATTTCATCCAGGAAAACAGTTTGCCGGAGACAGTGTGCACACGCTCATACACACACGCGCGAATGGCTTTCGAAGAATAACATCCCCGAATCCGGAGTTTTGCAGCGTTAGGGAGGTTTGCTGTGATTTTCTGTCCCTTCTGCTCATCGCCCGACAGTCCCCACACTAATTTTGCCTTTTTAATTGCCGCTGTTCATCAGGATCCCTTGAAGTAAACAGCCCACGGCAAATGCCTTTGTAGGCAGGTATTAATCAAACCATTTGTAAAAGCAATAAAGCTGAGGCAACACCAGGGAGAACTCAACTCTAAGAGAAACCTGCAGAAAACTAGAGTGAGTTCTAACAGTCATTTAGAAAATGTGGGGGGAGCCGTATTTCAACGAGACCATCTCAAGGTATATTTAAACATCGATCCCTGAAGACTGCTCGTTTGTAATTCAAGTTAATGAACATAAGGGAGTGGTTTTAGTTCAGAGGGAATTCTGATGAAAAACAAAAAAAATAAATTGCAAATAAAACACCCACATAGATTGCACATGGTGTCCTAGAAGACAGCATTTTTCTCAAATGCAATGAGCCGACAGAAATCCTTTCCCAGTCACGTTTCTGTGAGGATTGGATGGGCTGCTCTTGCCACAAACACCTATCAAGGATGTATGGAGAAGTATGTTTGTCACAGCTCTGTCAGCTCTAGAATTTAGAATTTAGAGCTGGCTCCTGGGAATTTAATTTATTACTAGCAAATGGGGTGCTTGGAGACAACTCTGAAGTCCCTGCCATCTTCTTTCCACATCTTCCAATCATTAATACTGGTGACTTTAACGACAGGACAAAAATAAGAAATGAGACACACATAGCCTGCAGGGATAGGCGATGGTCAGGAAGCTGCGGAGGGACCAGCCACATCTGTGGTTCTCAAAGTGTGATCCCTGGACCAGCAGTTGCATCACCTTTTTGGAAGTACAAATTCTAGGGTCCCACCTTAGACCTTTTAAACCAGAGACTCTGGTGGCGGGGCTGAGGGAGCTGTGTTTTCAAATACCACCCCCACCCCCACCCCCAGGGGATTTTGATGCTCTCTGAGGTTAGAGACCCACCATGTTTCATCTCTGGATTTTACCTCTGGGCAATCATCAGGCTCACCTGAGAATCCAGAGCCCTGGGAATTCTGACTCGATAAGGAAGGCAAGGGTCCCAGGGATCTGCATTTTTATAGAGCTCCCCAGGTGATTGGGATGCTCCTTCAGGTTTGGGAACCACTCACTGAGCTCTTTGCAATGGTTTCAGTGTCAAAAAGGATCACATCCCCACCCATACTTGCTTCCTGCCACATGCAATTTTGCCACAAAGTCTCATCATATTTATTTAAGCATTTACTTGTTCTTGCCATCCTGTGGTAGAAGGTAAAGTGCATTCTGATGGACTGATTCCTTTGCTCATTCATTCATTCATTCATTCAATCGATCACTATCGAGGGTTCACTGGTGCAGAGCGTGCTGCTAATCTACCATGGGGTGGGGAAATAAAATGTGCCACTGTTCCTACCCAGCAGTGGGGGATAATCCACCCACCCATAGAGGACGTGACCACCACCCCCAGCCTCCCCCACCCCCAGAAGAAATAACAATATGAGAACATGCCTCAGAGAACGTCTGGGGGAAATGTTGGGCTGTGGACACATGACCCGTGTAAATGTTAAGCAGGGGGGAGGGTGAGAGCCTTCTCTCACATGCTCCTTGCTAGAGCCCTTGGTCATGTGACCTTGTCCTCAGAAGAGGGACCTGGGCTCAGAGGGGGTGGGTGGCTCAGTGGCCCAAGGAAGGGGAGAGCCTGGGGCTCTCTGCACCCAGGTCTTGCCTGCATGTGAGACTCACACTCTTCTCCCTGCCTGGAGGTGCCCGTGGCCCTCTGTAGCCAAGCAGTCAATCCTTATCTTTTATCAGCAGCTCAAATATGCTCTCCTCTTAGAATATGCTCTTTATCCCAAATCCCTTGACCCCAAAAAGTAGAAATATCTTCCCCCAAATCTGGCACTCACTGAAATGTATATAAACTCAGATTCGCACTTACATTGTTTCAGAAAATAGCAGGCACTACTTTTCCTCCACAAGCTTAGATTTGCAAGAATTGTCATGTGATATTATTTTCCTAAAATCACATTTACTCTTGGTTAGAGCTCATCTCACAATGTTAGGGAAAAATTCTCTTTTAGCCGGAGTTGGCGTTTCCTTCGCCACAGTCCTGCAGCAGCCCTGGGACCCCACATAAAGCAGAATATTGGTCAGGTCCTCCGTTTTCAGGCTGCCGTGCTCTCGCAGATGCTCTTATGGTCTGAGCTCACACAGCCCTCAAAAGTAGGCAGCGCTGTGGTCTCCATGCCAGGCGCAGCTCCCACCATCTCTGCTCCAACCTTCCAGCCATCCCCTGCTGGCTGCCCACGGAGAAGTGAGGCGTCTGGTTGCATGGACCCTGTAGAATGGTTAGATTCAGATGGAGAGAAGGGAGGAAGGAGTTCAGGCTGAAGAAGCAAAGGCTCTGGGGCTTAAATCTACCTGAACTTTTCAGGAGGCAATGAATGGTGTGTGTGACTCAAGTGAAGGTTCATGTTACGAAAGTGCTGGGTGATAGAATTCGAAGGGCTATTTTGGTCCAGACCGTGAAGGCCTTTGAAAAACTGGTGTTATGTATGGAATCGTGTCCTCTACAAAGCCATGTTCAAGCCCTAACGCTTGGTCCTGTGGATGTCAGCTCACTTGTGAACAAATCTTCAAAGTGCCCTTGCAGATGAGGCCAAACTGAATCAGGGAGGCCTAAATCCAATATGACTGGAGTCCTTAGAAGATAAGAAATTTGGATGGCAGTAGGAGGGCAGAGGAGAGAGATGGAGACAGGCGGTCATGTGATGGAGACTAAGATGGAATTATGGATGGTGGCCAGACACCCCCAGAACGCTACAGACTTCAGAGAAAGCATGGCCTGCCAATAACCTTGAGTCAGACTACTAACCTCCAAAACTGTGAGAAAATAGATTCCCGTTGTTTAAGCCAAACTGTGTGGGGTATTTGTTAAAGCAGCCCTGGAAAACCAAGACACCAGGATTCCAAGACTATAACCCGTTGAAGAGATACTGCTTGTCAGCTACTCTTATGACAAAGGAACCTGACATAATCAACGTGGGGGGTGATTTGGGGCTGGCTGAGATGGTGGGAGCTGAGGAGTGCCTCCACAAGAGAGTGAGAGGAGGTAAGGGGATAATATCTATGACTTTGTGTCATAGATACTATCTACATATGACCAATAAAAGGAAATACATGTGGTTTAAACCCACAACACCCTTAGGAGTTCAGAGCTATTATACCTATTTTACTGATAAGGAAATTGAGGCATGAAGGTTAAGAAAACTTGCCCTTGATCACACCATCAATAAGCAGCAGACCTTGGATTTGAACCCCAGGCCTTCTGGCTATAAAGCTGTACACTTTGCCACTGTGCTATGCTGCCACCTACTTCACCTATGGGCCTTGAAGATGGGGGACTAGATGGTGAACTGAATGGCTCTAGCAAGGTATGGGCTGTAGTGCACCCTCTATAGAGCAAGCAGAGGCCACTTCCAGCCCAGACCCCCACCACCGCCGCACTGATGCATGAAAATACTGAGCCAGGTCACACGGCCCAGAGAGGAAAGCATGCCTCATCTTTAGTAGCTTGAGAGTAAGAGGAAGGAGCAGCACTTTGCCATTCTCATTTCCCAATCCTGGAAGGGGAAGAAGGAGGTCTGATGAATAAACGGACCCATTGGTTTACATCCTTTGAGACAGAAATAGCCCCTTTAAGTGGCATATCATGGATAGTTGCCAAAGAATATTTAAGAAACTGACTTCCAGCTAGGTTGTACATTCTAAAATGGCAGATGTCTTAGTTTCCTAGGCTGCTCAAGCAAATACCAGGCAATGAGTTAGCTTAAACAATGGGAATTTATTCACTCATGGTTTCAAGGTGAAAAGAAAGCCCAACTCAAGGCATCATCAAGGTGATGCCTTCTCCCTGAAGACTGCGGCATTTTGGGGCTGGCTGCCCATGATCCTTGATCCTTGGCTTGTCCCATGGCGACATCTTCTGTTCTCTCCCTTCTCTTCCAGGCTCTGTTGATGTTCTGCTTCCGGCTGCAAACTCTGGCTTTCTTTTTCTTTCTGTCTGAATTTCATTTTGCTCATAAAGGACTACAGTAATAGGATTCAGAACCATCCTGATTCAGCTGGGCCACACCTTAACTGAAGTAACCTCATCAAAAAGTCCTCTTTACAATGGGTGCACACCCACAGGAATGGATTAAGTTTAAGAATATGTTTTTCTGGGGTACATACAGCTCCATACCACCACAGCAGGATCCACTGAACCCACCATATGCAGCACATGCATACGTTATGTACACAGAAAATGAGGCTTAGAGGGTTTAAGTAAATTGCTCAAGTCCCTGTAATTACTGAGTGAACAGTTAGGATTCAGAAAGAGAGGCTTCGGATGCTGTGCTGGTTTGGATGTATTATGTCCCCCAAAATGCCTTGTTCCTTGATGCAATCTTGTGGGGGCAGACATATGAGTGTTGATTAGGTTGGAAACCTCTGATTGAATGTTTCCATGGAGATGTGACTTAATCAGCTGTGGGCAAGACTTCTGATTGGATAATTCCCATGGAGGTGTTACCCTGCCCATTCAGGGTGGGTCTGAATTAAATCACTGGAGCCATATAAAAGAGCCAACGAACAGAAGGAACTGATAGCTGCAGCCAAGACAGACATTTTGAAGATGGCTGTTGAAAGCTGATGCTGACATTTTGGGGAATGCCATTTTGAAAGGCAATGTGGGAGCATGCAGAAGCCAGCTATGTGCCTTCCCAGCTAACAGAGGTTTTCCGGACATCTTTGGCCACCTTCCAGCGAAGGTACCCTATTGTTGATGCCTTACCTCGGACACTTTATGGCCTTAAGGCTGTAACTTTGTAACCAAATAAACCCTCTTTATAAAAGCCAATCCATTTCTGGTGTTTTGCAAAATGGCAGCATTAGCAAACCAAAACAGATGCTAATGCCAAAGCAAATATGCTGTTAACCACAAAGTTATTTTGTCTCCTAAAATTAAATATTCATTAAAATGAACTTATAAAGCTCCCAGAATGGTCAACCCTCCAAGAGTAATTCTAGGGACACAGAGTAGAGGCATGGAGGAGGTAGATTGTGCGCTGGCCCCAATTCTTCACTGCTCCCTATCTACATTCTTTGCCTAGAGATTTTGCAGGTTCTCTCACCAAAGGAGTGACATCTATTTCCCCACTTCTTGGCTGTGGGTTTGGCCAAGAGTCTTCCTTGCACAATAGAATGAGAGGGCAATGATGATGTGGCAGGTCCAAGACCAGACCAAGGACTTGTGTGTTTCCACGTAACGTTTGTATGTCTGCCATCATCATCAGAAGGGCATGCTCTGGCCAGGTCACCAGTCCCATGGAAAACATGAGAAGCACATGAAGCAGAGCCACCTCTAGCTGCATGCAGCCTTGGTCAGCTGAGCCCCAGCCAACCCACAACTCCTTGAGAATAAATTAGTGTTCTTTTATACCATTATGTTTTGGGGTTATTTGTTACGTTGCATCTCTGTGGCAGGAACTAACTGATGCAAAGGGGGTTTGAGTTAAGGGATATGGCCTTAAATTGACTTCTGTCTCTTGCTAGTTTTAGCTATTATTCAAACTTTCTAAGCCAAAAGGTCTGTCGTGAAGGATGAGAAAATAAATGTACCTGCCCATGAAAAGGTTTTGTATTCACGTGAGCTGATTAGGTGAGAAAATGCTAGTAAAAAGATTAATACAGCATAGGGCACAAATTGTCTTATATTCACTATTGTAGTGGTGGCCAAAGGCCAAGTACAATGCCCTACAGCCTGGAAGGCATCTGAACAACAGGTTTGTGTCCACTGATTGGCTGTTTCTATCACATTCAGGTTTTACAAGTTGAATGTGATGAAAGCAACATGGGCATGCTCGTTCAGCAGCATTAACTTGCACACGCCAAACATTCTTAGCCTGCAAGGGTGGTGTGTATGTGTGTGTGTGTGTGTGTGTGCACCTGCTCACAAATGTGTGTGTCTATTCTGTCTGGAATGTGAGCAGAGTCCTCAGAGATAGGGAATATCTCTGCTTCTCCAAGATTCTTCATTACGCCTTTCTCTAGATTCCACCATTGCATGAAGTTTGGGACTCCATTTCTTGGATCTAATAACCTTTAAAAAAGAAGACAACATCAAGAAACACTGGCATGTCCTCCAGCCTTTATTTAGTTGGTAAGCACGTCTTTCCGGAGCTTCTCTGTGTTTGTTGAATTGCGGTTAATCATCTTGCCAGCCTGTGCAGAAGTACTGAGTGCTCCAGAATTTCCCCACACTTTGGTCTGTGTGTACCAGCATTGAAGCAGCCCCAATGTGATGGGATTGAATAAACGGTGGCAGTTTCTGCCCAGGACTAAGCCACATTTTGATACATTCGGGAGGCTCCTCCAGCAAGCTCCCAGAACAGGCTGCGGAGCATTTGCCTGAGAGATTCTGAACTGCAAGCCACACAAAGAAAGGAGGAAGGGGCTGCTGGCATTTACTGAAGCTTATAAAACTGTCAGCAAATCAACCCCTTACGCTTGGGCTCCCTGGCTGCAATGTTTTACGGTGCTGAAGTCAGCATCTCAATTCAGCTGCAAAAATATTCTGTTGGGAGTGTTGTGCATGCCTGGGATAGGAGTCGGGTTGGGAGACAAAGAGGAGTCTGTCAGGATGAGCATATGAACCCCGGGAAGAGGGACACAACAACTTCCAGTTTCCAACTCCTCCACAGAAGAGATCAGTTTTGTTTCTTTTTTTAGTTCTCTAAATTATTTCTAAATCCTGCATTAACTCTGTCATGCATGTAATTGATTCTTAGCAAATTGTTAGCCAAACGACTAAAGTATTTAGAAATCTGATTGATGTTTAGGCACCTCTCTCTCTCTCTCTCTCTCTCTCAACATTGTTATTTCTAATTATAGTTTCTTTTTTTTCTTTCAATTCGCCTAACTAGATCAGACATCTGACTTTCAAATCTAGTAATCCCTTTGCATCTTTGGTCAGTGCTAAGAAGCTCAAATTATTTTTTATTTTTTTTATTTTTTTACCGAAGCTGCATACAGAATAATTTGTCTAAAATAAGGCTATAACCCCAATTTCAAAAATGTCTCCCTTCCTTTTATTTTAGAAATAGCAAAAGCCCAATGCCAGTAAGCAGCGGCCACCCCTGTCTCCTCATTTGTGTTTTCCTCTGGTCTGTAGCATAGATGAAAAGAAGGGAAAGTTCCATCACGCACAAGGGCAGCGGTGGGGATCTGAGTGGGGTAAGTAGGCCACTGCTCTCTCTTAGGAAGAAGACAGCTGGACCAGTGAGCAGTGCCAGAGATGGACGACGCAGATCCCACTCTGGTTCAGGGGCTGCTGCTATGGTGGGAGATGATACACCATGGATGCAAACCCAAAGGCACTGTATTTAGCATCTAAAGCGTGCATAAAGGAAACTGCATGTATATCTGAATAGAGGAGCAGATCAAAGCACAAAGACTCGGTGTGCCTTCTTGTTGCTGATGGCAGAGCAAGTTATCATGTCTACATGCAGAGTCCTAAATCAGGTCAGAGGTGGAGGGCCAGCCTGTCCCCACTGAATGGGACGGCTGACCCTTACAGTTGCACAGGCATATCGCCATTTTGTCTTTGGAATTAATTCAGACCATTGCTCTGCAACTTATTTGGTCATAATGAGTCTTGCCAAGGCCCCTTCTTCCTCTGGCTTCCATTGTTTTAGTTATTTTCTGTATTAACCATCTGGTGACCTTAGTGCCCTGTAGGACATAACTTCTAGAATTCTCTCTCTTTCCTCTCAAGGATAATATGGATATAAGCTAGAACACCTGTGTCCCTTAGAACAAGTAAAACCAGACAAGGGAGGGTGATGGGGGCAGGGGTGGGGTAAGTCAGTCACTATGAAGGAGTGACAAGAAAAATACATGTGATATATGCCTAAAAATTATTGAGGAATTCTTAAAAACAGGATATAAGCAGATACAAAATAATCCCCTATAGACAGAATTCAATAACCTTGGTTCTAAATAAAAGGGTTATTCTTAAATATTCTAATACCATGATTTCAAAAAATAAAACCTCTTGTAGTTGGAAAATATAATTTTCTAGAGCTTTCAGAAGTTCATTGCTTATTTTCCTGATTCTTAACAAAGAACAACGTAATTCATAGATGATCAAAGGAAAATTTTTTTCTTTTTTTTTCGTTAGGACTATTTCTAACAATGGTTATATTTTTAAGTCAAGAAGATTAAGGTATCTTAGAGACCCATATTTCAAAATTGTCTAAAATGAGCTTCTTACTTAATCCTTTCTGAAGTTGTGTGGCATTATTTAGGGAAGTCCATGTGCTACTATATTTTCAAAGAAAAATATTTCACATGTGGGAGATATTCAAGCATATATGTATCTATTCAGCTTTGAACTTTAAAAGAGCAGGTTGGAAATTATATTAACGCTAGCTCCCAGCTGGGAGAAACTGCTATTCTGGCAGTCAATTATTTAACACAACTGAATAAAATGCCCAGTCCTAACTGCCCTTGCTTTGCTTAATGTAGTGCAAATAAAGTTTACTTTCAAACTAACACATTACCTTAGGCAAGTAGCTTGTGGATGTGGTTGTGCCGATTGCTCAAAACAAAATTTCTCCAAAATTACTAGATTAAAAATTCCATCACTTGCTATTGATTACTGCATTCATTGAATTCACTTTAGGTGTTTGTTGAAAGATGAAAGTCTTCAAATTCTTTGTTAGAATACACATCTGCCAAATAATACCAGATTGTTTTTACTTGTTTTCTTTCTACAAGAATTCCATGCTAAAAAAAAAAAAGAAATTTTAAAAATCACCTATCATTTGTTAATCCAGGATTTAAAATCTTATGATAGATCAACTTCCCTTTATATTATTTTCTGTCATTGTAAATCCTACATTCTGGATAATATTTGGGTATAGAGATTGAATCAATGATGTATATTAATGGCAAGCAAGGAGTTGGAAAAAGTATTTTCAGATACAAATCCTACTTTCCTGGGTGTGAACTCCACAAGGCATTCTCTCTAGGCAAATCTATGCTTTAACATTGTACTTTCACTGGAAGTCACTGGAAGGATAAATACATTATGAGACAAATAAGAAAAATAATGTCTTTGACTCTGTATAGTTTACTTGGTCTTTGGAAACAACAAATCAATGTATACCACACCAGTTCATGCTTTTCACGCCTGAACAGTTTTATTTTATTGAGTCTGTAGCACTAAAACAAGGCTTTGCTTTCCTATGAAATTAGAACTAGAATGCTGGAGTTTAGCAAGTGTTGCCAAAACATTCATCTGCATTTCAAATTGTTTTGGCGAAGACCATGTTTCACAATTACGTTTCTAAAAGATTCATGTTCTAAAAGATTCACAAACTTCTTCTGCAGTTGCATAGTCTAAATATTTTTTCACCAAATTTATCTTGCTTCCAATACACTTGTTCCAGTTTAAAAATATCATCCTTCAGAGAGTCCACAAAGCCAGTCAACTGCATTTCCTAACAGAAAGCTTTTACTTGTGTCCGAGATCAGGGACTCTGCCTGTTAGCTGAGAGCAAAGCATAGTGAATGTTGTTTAGCACAGTTAATTTATACATATGCAAATCATTTGTCTGGGCACGCTGACATTTTCTGAGCGCCCCTGCGTGCCCCTTACGATGTTAGGCTTTCATGTATTTTGGTTAATTCGGTTTTCACAACAGCCCTACGAAGCAGGTATTTTATAGCTGTTTTATAGATAAAGAAACTGAATCTGAAGCTAAGTCGCTTGCTCAAGATCACACAGCTAATAAGAGATGGAGTCAGGTTCAAATCCAAGTCTTCAAACTCAAATCCAGGGCACTAGCCAGTCACCACTTCTAAATGAGAGGTGACAAAAGGAACGTGCGTATATAGATCTTGATGCAGGTGACATGGATAATACGTGGAAACTGTCCCATTTCCACCCCTTTTAAAACATTAACTATTTACATTCTTGTAAATCAGTGCTTCTTGTTTATGCTTCTCTTGTTTGCATCCCATTATGCATACTTTGAAATACTTATGACTCATATCCTATTATACTATCCAGCTCTCATTTGCCTGTTACACACTTAAATTATTGACTATTTTCACCAGTCTTCAGTTTTCCTTCACTTCCCCTCTTTTCTTCAGTTTGCTTCTATACACTTAGGTGTCTTTAATTTTTCTCTTCTTTTCCTAACACTCTTCTTTCTAGGCTTGCTCCATTTTTTCCTGTCTTCTTTTTGCATCCACCTCCTGCTTCTACCCCCCCCCCCATGAAGGACATTTCGTTTGTTAAGCATACATGCACACACACACACACACACACACCAGCCACTGGTTAGTGAACCAGGCAATCATCATCTCTCTTAGCGTTTGGCTTAATCTCGGGTCTTCTGGCTGATTGCTCTTCCTGACCAATGATTTTTAAAAAAACATTTGATAATGAGTTTTCTGGTTGGTTAACTTCAGGATTAAAAACAGTTTATGCTAAACTCCCAATTGTCAAAGTGGAAAATGAGAACACTGATGGGACAAGAATGCTCCCTGAGTTTGTATAAATCATCAGCATTAACAGATAAAGTAGGAATTCAGGCCTTCTCGTTATCTGAACTGAACTAGTGGTTCCAAACCTTTAGAGGGAAAGAGCTTTATGTTTCATTCGCTCACGTGCTGGGGAGGCAGGGGGCAAAAAAAGAGAAACAGTTCCAGGGTTGGGATGGGTGAGGAGGATGCTGGTAGGAATTCTCGCCAGTGAGCCAAAAGAAGTGGTGCATCCACCCTCATGCAAATCCCAACAGCCTTCTAAGATGGAGACTTGGCAGAAGTAGGGTGCAAATGACATGTACAGAAGTAACAATAGCCTAGAGATATTCTGGGTTATGCTTTCCAGAACTGTTAGAGTTACACACCCAATGGTTAAAGATTCCTGTTCCAGGTTATGTCACCTAGGTCAGTTATTTTATATGCCTTTGTCAAGTTCAAGTTGAATATCATTCAACAATTCAACAAGTAATTTTTGAAGCACCCACTCAGTATAGTCACCGAACTCATGGTCTACATGATAGATGGACATAATTCTGAACAAGAAATAGAATGTCCCCAAAAGCACACTGGGGGACAGTATCATGTAGAGGTGCCTGGGTTCAGGTTCTGGCTGCACCCTCTCCCTCACTAATTATTTGTCCTTAGGCAAGTTCCTTATTTCTATAAACTTCAGCTTCCCTATCTTTAAACTAGGCATGCTAATAGTACCTCCAGGTGGAGTCGTTTGGTTATTAAATGAAATCTCACACAAAGAGCAGTGTCTGGCAAACAGTAAACCTCAATCAATGTTCACTCCTATTAGTGGGGAATTGTCTGCAAATTTGAATGTATTGATCGATAAATATTTGCTTCTCTGCCTTTTGCTTTTAGTCATTTACCTTTTGCCCAATGTAATTTATCCCTGGGGCCCAAGAGGAAAAGAGGGTGATTGATTGAACTTTTCCTTGGATAAAATTTTAGGAGAGCGGATCAGATATTGCTATTAGGCTAACAATACTTTTATTTCTAACTGTGTGCTGAGTCTATACTAGGGCTCATCTTGGAACAAAATGCCATGGGCTTCAGGGAGGTCTGGAAAACTTTTGGGGGAAGTTGAGTACTAGGCTAGAAGTTCAAAAGGAAGAGTGAATCTGAAATGCTTTTTTATTATCCAATTTAGGTTCAATTTATATTTACAGTCTATTCTTTGTTGGTTCCTCACCTTACGATACACTTGATGTCTCATGTTATTGGAAAGTCTTATTGGAAAGGAAAGCAAACTAATAAATTCCCACCATTTGTCAGGCACTTTCCTACATATTGTTTCACTTAATTCTTAAAACCATATGTATCATTATTCCTTTTTTATAGATGACACAACAGAGACTCAGAAGGCTGGAACCACTTGTTCAAGATTATACTGTTAATGTCACGAATTAAGTCAGGCACCATTTTCACCACATTCTCACCGCTACACTTAATTTCCTCACTCGGCCCCACTCCAGACCTTCCATTGTTTCTCTTCTCTGAGAAAACCTGTGCTACACCCTGAGGCACTAAACCCATTGTCCCAGTTTGCTAATACTGCCAGGATGTAAAATATCAGAAATGGATTGGCTTTTATAAAAGGGGGTTTATTTGGTTACACAGTTATAGTCTTAAGGCCATAAAGTGTCCAAGGTAAGTCATCAACAATCAGATGCCTTCACTGGAGGATGGCCAGTGGTGTCCAGAAAACCTCTGTTAGCTGGGAAGGCATGTGGCTGGTGTCTGCTCTGGAGTTCTGGTTTCAGAATGGCTTTTTCCTCTCTACACTGCAGCTTCTCTTCAAAATGTCACTCTCAGTTGCTCTTGGGGCATTTGTCCTTTCTTAGCTTCTCTAGAGCAAAAGTCTGCTTTCAAAGGTCATTTCCAAAATGTCTCTGTAAGCTGAAGCTCCTCTTTCAGCTCCTATGCATTCTTCAAAGTGTCCCTCTTGGCTGTAGCAAGCTCACTCCTTCTGTCTGAGCTTATACAGTGCTCTAATAAACTAATTAAGGCCCATGTTGAATGGGCGGTGCCACACCTCCATGAGAATTGTGAGAAACAAGCACTATACCTAAAAAGGAATAAACACCCAATTGTGGAGAAGAAAAGAATTTATTCACGATCTTGCAAGAACAGGCAGGCAACAAAATGTGGTAGTTGGCATGCAGAGCAATAGAACACAGTACTATTTATGCCCTAAGCCTAATACGCAAGTCCCTCCCATTTCTCCCTTGGCTGTGTCCCTCAGAGGCTATAGCCTGTTTGACAGGCCTAACTAACCCACACAAATTTGAAACATGCAGTCTGTGCAAACTGAAACATTCAAAATAAGTCTCCTGGGTGAATTTGAAACATTTGAAACAAGAAACATTTGAAACAAGTCTCCACCCCTGACTATCACTGTTATGCCCATTTAAGGCACTGATGCCACTTCTTTGCTTACATGGCCTCTTTCCTTTGTTCTTTAACTGCAAAGCCAGTCTGAGATTTTTGGTACCAAGTTATGAGGCTATTTTAGGAACCTCTACCCCACCCCCCAGTCTCCACCTTGCAAGGATAGTGGGCAGATAAACAGGAGGACCGGCCACCAATTACAGCTTGTCTTCTTAACCCTGAGCTGCCCCTACCCTGCGTGAAAGCTAAACTTAATCTAATTCTCACAGAAATCATCCAATCAGAGTTATCACCTACAGTTGGGTGGGTCACATCTCCATGGAAACACTCAAAGAATTACAATCTAATTAACACTAATACATCTGCCCACACAAGATTGCATCAAAGATAATGGCATTTTCGGGAACACAATACATTCAAACTGGCACACCTACCCACTTCATGAAAAAAATGTTAAAACATTAATTTTTCCAGTGTTAGCTTTGCTTGTGCACAATTCAAGATAGACCAGCCTGGTTGGGTCAACTCTGTGCATATTGTCACACATCACTGCCCAGAGGAGGTAATGCCATCCGTGACTCCACAGGGAAAGGGCAACTAGAAGCTCTGCATTTGGAACCCTTCTGGACTGTGCTCCATGAATCCCTTCCCTTGCCGATTTTAATCCATAACCTTTCCCTGGAATAAACCACAATCATGAGTAGAACAGCTTCTAGTGAGTTCTGTGAAGTTCTTCTAGCAATCATCAAATCTGAGAGTGGTTCCGGGAACCCCATTTTTGTTATCAGAACTGAGAGTGATCTTATGGACCATGTTCCCTTAATTTCACACCTTCTGTTCATATATGTATTTTCACCATATGCTGAGCTGTGTTTTAATTCATGTTCACCTTCCATTTCATGTTAGCCCTGTCTGAGGGAATCCCATGCAGTTCTTGCAATCAAGAGTCTAAATAAAGCAGCAGCAGTAAAAGCCACAAAGAATGGTTTCTCTGTGCCATTAACACCGCCTGATTTATGTACTAAAGAAACTCTGCTCTGACTTGCCTCTGCTCTGGCTGGAGGGTATCAATTACTCATAGCCTTGGCTTTTGAGGGAGATATCTCTTAATTGGATGCAGTTCTTCTGTCACCCGGGCTTTTTCCCCTTCTGGTGACATGATTGTAACAAATGAATGCAAGTAGATACGGGGATTTATTTCTCCTGTAGATACAGTGATTGTGTTAAAGGCTTTTATTTTAGGTTTTGTTGAAGAAAGTAATAGTTGGAACAGCAAATGGGATTTATTATGGTTTTCTTGTGACATTGATGAAATGGAGTGATCAACTGATTGTAATTAAGTCATTAAATAGAATAAGTTGGAGCAAATGTGAAATTGTCATGAAGGGATGGGTGAGAACAGAAGGAAAGAGAGAAAGGAAACTAGAAATGAAAACAGAAGACCCAAGTCAAAATGACCTGAAGACTGATATTTCAAAACATGCAAAGCAGTCTACTTGTAAGAAAAAGAACTCATGGCACATCCGGACAACTGGCCATACATCTGGAAGAAAATGAAAGCTAACTTCTATCTCATTCTGTATACCAAAATAAATTCTAGATGGTGAAACCTTACATGCAAGACAAAACAATTAAAACCTTGCAAGTGTCATCAGGAGACTGCATGTCCAATCTAATGATCAGCAAATTTCCTGATCAACAGTGGACTCTTAGAAGTGATAAAAGAAAATATATAGATATTTTGTTATTGAGAAATTTAAAACTTTTGTATGACAAAAGTCAAAGTCAATAGATCAGTTACAAATCTGACATAAATTTGATGTCAGAATGAGGGCCAATTTCTGTAGTATTCAGAGAGTATTTTCAGATTACAAGAAAAAGATGAGATATCCAATTAAAAAAAAAAAGTAAGGCCAATGATACAAATAGAAAATTCACAAAGGAGCTAAACTAATGACAAATAAACTAACAAAAAAAAAAAAAATCACTGAGTAATCAAGGAAATGCAAAATTAAAATATTAAGATATCACTATATTGCTATCAGACTTGCAAAGAAGTTAAAAGAACCCAAACATCTATTGAAATTAGGGATGTAGAGAAGAAGGTCTTTTGGTGGAGAAGAGAAGGGTTATGCCCTATTTGGAAGGCAATCTAGTAATTATTGAATAATACCATAGATTTGTGAGGACAACTTATGAGGGAGGAGGGAAGAGCTGTACATGAAGTATATTTATGTGATAAAAGGGAGATGCAGAAAATTTTGTATACATTTTCTGTGTATACACACATGCACACACACACACACATATACACATATTCTCATTATGGAAGATTTACATAGACATAGGCAGTGATGGTGATTGAGTATGGGAGAATGGGAAAGACTGTTAAATGTGAGCTGTTTCCCTGGAGGATGGTGGTGAAAAGTGCAAATTCACAGCCAAGATGCACGGTTTCAATGTGCCTTTCCAAAAAGAAGGTGCTAATCATCCCCTAAACTAACCTAGCTTATATATTACAGTGGTTCTCAAACTTGAGTTGTATTCAAATCACCTAAAGGGCTTAGTGAATCATAGATTGATGGCCCACCCTGGAGTTCCTGAGTCAGAAGACCCGGTGTAGGGCCTGAGAATTTGCATTTCTAATAAGTTTCCTGGTGATGCTGATGCTTCTGGTTCCGGGATCATACTTCAAGAACCAGTAATATTCTGCTAACTTTCATCATCAGAAAGGTAGTTCTTAGTTTTGCCATAAACCCCTGTTGTAGTTGTGTTTGAAAGTACTATTCTCCTTTTAAGAAATTATTTGAGGTGATTTATAGATATGGCACCGGAAAGTATAACAGAGTACTTTCAACATGGGAATTATATTAAAGATTTTTAACATCATGGAAGCTAAATGATTTTAAGAAAGGCTTCTTTTTCCTTTAGATCTTTCTTGCCTTTGGGCAAGGTTTATTTATGTATCAGATCACAAACAAGTCAAGCCTATGTTTGCTGGTAAATATTGTAAATTCAGCTATAACATTTAGAGGAATGAAATACCTCGCTGAAGAGGGCATGCATCTGATCAGTGAAAGTCTGCCTCCATGCTCTCGTTTTCATTCTACTCACTGGGAGAAAGCCCACGTTTCCCCTTCTCATAGACAATCTACCTGGCTTCCATCACCAACGTTCTCTTAGATCCCTGAAGGGAGGTAGTTCGGGATCCCGCTGAGGCATGCAGCCGAAACACTGGTGCATGAACCAGCAGATTATTTTTGAGATGGGTGGACTTGGTGGCAAGAGTCTCTGGTATCCCTCCATTACCTGGGGGGCAAGACAGGAGTCACAGTGGGATCTCAAAGTCTAAGAAGAGAGAAATAGAGAGAGAGAGCAAGAGAGAGAGACGGAAAGGCAGAAGTTTTGGCCCTTTACCTCGCTCCTGTAGGGTGGAGGTTGCTTCAAAGTCTGAGTTTGAGGTGTCCTGGTGGTGCAGAATCTATGGGCCGTGCTTGCTGGCTCTTCACTTAAGCTAAACACCAACCATAATTGGTGACTTTGCCCCTCCTCCCCTGCCCCTATGTTAATCGAGTGGCTTCTCTAATTAAACACCAAACAAGTAAAGAAACAGAACATTCAAGCAAACGAAAAGAAAATCTTGAGGCACAAGTTGCCCTGTTGTTGATGGGAAGCCAAGCCAATGCTTTGAGGCCCTCAAATAAATGCAGAGGAGCCCAGGAGAACAGACGGTTTCCCAACTGTGGGGCCAGATGGAAGCGATTTGCTCCCTACTCCCTCTACAAATTCAAAACAATGTATGTGTGTGTGTGTATTTATTTGTGTGTGCGCGTGTGTATGTACAGATGTGTTTGTGTATGTGTTGTTCAGAGAGGAGGGTGTGTGGAGTGCTTGAAGGTGTGCCATGGCTGCTTAGTGGAATTGTCTCAACCTATTTAAAGGAATGTTAACAAACAGAGAAGTGTTCTTTGAAATACCTGGGGCTCAAAGGAGCCGGGCAAACAGATTAAAAAACATCTCTGGACTAGACACAATTTCCCTAATTGGCACGTTTGCCTTGACTTCGCGTCACTTTCTTCGCCTGCTCTCTGTATGAGGAGAGAATATCTTGGTTTTCTCGCCAGCGCAAATCCCTACGAAAGCCCAATAAAAGAGGAACAGAAAGGAGAGGCAGTTATTAAATTTCCCTTAAGCGCACAGTCTAATTTCTTTTAAGCCTGCTGCCTTTCTTGGAAATGATACCGTGAGTTGAACACAGTGAGTCAAACAGTTGTTGGACCGACTGCATTTCACTTGGGGTCAGTCAGCCTGTTTCTCTAAGCTGGACCCACCTGCCTCTCATCCCACACAAGGACGGATGGTTGAGCTCCTAGTGACATATACATCCTCTGCTCCAGTTCATTCTTGCCCTGAAAACTGAGACTACTTTAATATGCTTGTCACAGGGGGCTCGAAATAAATCTCCTACCCATAGTTTTACAAGGCCCGGGCCTCAGCACTAACCTCTTCTGCATTTGGCCCCTCCTCCATGGCCCATTGTGTTGGGTGACCTGCGGGTACACAGACTCGTGTGCATTTGGGGTTAGAGAACAATTGGGCTGGAAGCAGGGAGACTGGATTTCTAGTTCTAACATTGCCACTCACCAGCTGTGCAAGTCTGAGACGACCCCACGATCACTTTGAGTCTCAGTTTCTCCATCTGTAAGACGAGGGATTTAGAGAGGACGCCATAGGAGATCATTTGCAGCCTTAGTGCTCTTTTTATCTGTGATTCTGGAGCACAACTGGGTGTTAGGAAAGCAGTGGGAAACACAAATGGCTGAATAACCACAGAGCCCGGGCCCTTTATCGCAGCTGAGATCTCCAGGCTGGTGGCCATCGAGGGTCCTCTTGACACTAGTAGAACATGGCCAACATTGAATGGAGGATTCAGATTGCCAGAGTAGAGTTGATTCCCTCCGGGCTTAAGGTCTAGTTGGAGTGGCTAGAGAGATGGGAATCTGGAAAGACGGTGAAGTCATAATTATACCAAGAAGCAGAGTTCCACAGGACAGTGTGGGGTCAGCCACTCCCAAATGCAGCATTCCCTGCCCTATTTGGCTCCCAAACTGGTGCTGCTAATTGGTGTGAGAGTTAATTTCATGAGTCAACTTGGCTAGATTATGGTGTCTAGTCATTCGGGGTCAAGCAAGCACTGGCCTGATTGTTACTGTGAGGGTATCTTATAGATTCAAATCATCAGTAAGTTGATTGCATCTACAGCTGATTTCATCTACAATCAACTAAGGAGATGGCCTTCAGCAATGAGAAGAGACTCATCCAATCAGATGAAGGCCTTAAAAAGAGAAGTGATGATTTCAGCAGTCAGAAGGAAGAATTTCCATCTCTACTCCAGCCAGCCAGCTTCTCCAGGGGAATTCACCAAAAACCTTCTTCAGAGTTCTCAGTTTGCAGCCTGCCCTATGGAATTCAGACATGCCCATCCCCACAGTCACATGAGTCAATTCCCATTAAAAAAATCTTATAGTATTTACATTATGTATGTACATCTATAACATGTTTACATAATATATAATAATGCATATATAATATAATATTTACATTATATAGCTATATATATAAAACCAATAGTATATGTGTCTATATCCTGTTGGTTCTGTTTCCCTGGAGAACAAGGATTTTGCAAAATTTGTATGAGCAGAATTGCTGCTAGCCTGGACTGAAAAGGGAAAAGAAGGGACAGATTAAAGGAAGAATGACTTCAAGGGCAGAACCACAGAAGCTGAAGTCTGGACCAAAGAGATCTCCTCAGACCAAGAGCGTGTCCCCCCAGTTGTGTGTGGAAAGGGCAGGTTCAACACTGTGTTTGGAGGGGTCAGGCCATCTGCACTGGCACTTAGAGGTTGCAAGCCTTGCACCCTATTATTCAAGGAGAGTGCTGCCACCCCAATGTTCAGATATGGTGGGGCCTATGCCTCAGTGTTTGTGGGGAGCCCGGCCACCACTCCGATGCTCAAGCAGGGTGGGCCTGTGTCCAGGTGTTCATGGAGAGCCTGGTCATCAACCCGATGCTTAGTGAGGGTTGAGCCTTCACCCCAATGTTACAGGAGGGCGTGGCCACTGTGCAAGTGATTAGAAGATGTGTGGTGACCACACCATCAGGCCTGGAAGACAAACATTGATTCATGGTGGGGGGGGGGGGGCTCAGATCTTGAAATCTAATGGAGCTTTCCCTGCTGGGTTTCAGAATTCTTTGCGAGTCATGACTCCTGTTTTCCTTCCAATTTATCCCTTCTGGAATTGGAATATCTACCTGATTGGAAGCAGATAACTTGGTCTCTAGTTTCACAGGTCCAAAGGCAGGGGGATTGTGACCCAGGATAGAGCACACAGATAACAAAGACTTTGTCCTTTGTTACTGAAATGACTTAAGTATTGGGGGATATTGTGACGGAATGAAAGCATATTGCATGTGGAAAGAATATGTCTTTTTTGGGGTCCAGAGGGTAGACTGTGGTAGTTTGGACCTTTATGTACCCCAGAAAAACATACTCTTAAAATTAATCCATTCCTACAGGTGTGAACTCTTGTAAATAGGACCTTTTGATGAGGTGACTTAGTTGAGGTGTGGCCCAATTGAATCAGGAGGGCTATTAATCCTATTACTGAAGGTCTCATAGGGAAGGTCACAGAGAAAGAGAAACCCACAGGGAGCAGCCAGATGCTTAAAGTCAACAGAACCTGGAAGAGAAAAGAGAAGCCAGGAGAGGCGGCCAGGTGCCTTGTCATGTGACAGAGGAACCTAGGACCAAGGATCGCCAGCAGCCAGTCCCAGAACACCATCATCTGTCCTTGATGACATATTGATTTTCAAATTCTCCCAGCTTCAAAATCATGAGCCAATAAATTCCCATTGTTTAAACCAACACATAGCATGATATTTGCTTTAGCACCGAGGAAGTTAAAACAATTGGATTGTCAAAGTCAGAGAGGGCAGGTAAGAAATTAATTAAGTGAAGGCATCCTAGTAATTTGTGTTTCCACAGAAGAATCAATAAATGTATGTGATGTTAGCCTAACAATAGTAGGCCAGTGTTTCTCATTGTGATTCATCTTGGAGAAATACATTTTAAGTATCCATCAGAGATTGGTATGTGTGTTTGCACATTTACACTTACAAGCACACTCTTCCTTCCCTCCCTGGTTCCTTCTTTCCCTTCTTCCATCCTTTCTTTCCTCCCCTTCCTTTCTCCCTCTCTCTCTTCCTTTCCTCCTTTTATCTTTTCTTTCCTCTCTCACCTCCCTCTGTCCCTCCCTTCCTCCCTTCCTTCCTTCCTCCCTTCCTCCCTCCCTCCCTTCCTTCCTCCCTTCCTCCCTCCCTCCCTTCCTTCCTCCCTTCCTTCCTCCCTTCCTTCCTTCCTTCCTCCCTCCCTTCCTTCCTTCCTCCCTTCCTCCCTTCCTCCCTCCCTCCCTTCCTCCCTTCCTCCCTTCCTTCCTCCCTTCCTTCCTACCTTCCTTCCTTCCTTCCTTCCTTCCTTCCTTCCTTCCTTCTTTCCTTTCCTTCCTTCCTCACCTCCCTCCTTCCCTAAAGTTCCCTTCTTTTCACTCTTCTTTCTTTTTCACTGAAAATGAAATCATTCCATTATGGCCAACCAACTGATGTTTCTGTCAGCAGCTACTTTGGAAATGGTCTTGTGAGATGGGTCTTTTTTTAATAAAACAAATGGCAGCAGTGAGCTTCAGCACCCACACAGGTGGAAGATTAGGCTGTGAAATGGAAATGTCACTTGCACCTGTACTGACGATTAGGTTTCAGCTGCTTGCTGTGTGGGCCACTTGCAGAAGTGGGGCCGCCTGTCTTGATTTTCATTGCTCTGTGTGCTTAGCAACATTACAGTGACACCGTGTGAAAGTCTGGCAAGAAGAGATTTCTCTGTGGAGGGTCTTCTGAGAGGGGAAATGAAATGTTGTTCTAAATATTTTCCCAATGTGTCAAGTTTCCGTCTTTCTGTTCTTACTATTCACGTTGGAGCTGACTGCCTAATCCTAAAGACTAGTGAGGTGGATGATGTTGTCTATAGCATAGATGGATTCCCATTTTTTGAGTGGAAAAGAGTCTTGCTTTTCCTCTTTGTCTCTTGGGCACCATGTTTAAGTTAATAAACCAGAAGCTGAAGACACACCTTCTTTTTCTCATCTCGTTCCTTGTGGCAGGTGTCAGGGTATTCTGGAGCCCAGGGCTGGGGATGCTAAAATGTTCGGAAGCTCTTAGGAGGACTACAAAGCCAGAGCCTTCCTCAGAACTGTGGGGGCTGCAGAGGAGACAACTAGCAATGAGAATAACCAGGGCTGGTGATACAGAAGGAAAGCCTGGGCAATCCTCCCTAAAGATTTGCAGCTCCTGAATTTTTTTTTTGTTGTTGTTGGGTCCAAATCCACCCCTGGATCCTGGCCCACCCCACTTCCCGTCTCTGCCTCACTCCCCTCCTACCCCCCTACTTGACCTCTTCCTCCTGGCATCTGGGATCAGCTAATCTCTCAGGAGTCAACTGATAACTCACTCACGCATTCGCTCATTAGCTGATAAATGTTCTTTAAAATCTGTCTCCTTTCTAGAAAGACTACATCTGAAAGGTTGATTCTTAAACCCACATCTCCACATGTCAAACAAGGGAAAATATAAAATTGAAAGATGCTCACTAAGTTGATATTTGCGAGGAGAATTTCAAGCCTGGTGTTCAAGTCTGTATTTCAAATTCTGTGCTCACCCAAATCTTTGGCAGTGGCTTATGCTAGTTAGGGGTTCAAATAAGATAAGGGTGTGTATGTGCATGTGTAAATCTACTGAGGAAACTTGGAAGTTTTCATTCATTTTTATGATTTCTTCAAGTTGTTTATGCTTTATTTACATGTTTGGTTGTCCTCATTTCTTTTAGCCATTAAAATAAAGTTCACTATAGCCTGTCTATGGAAATGTGTATCATGTTAAGAAACTCACCCCTTCCATCACTTCTCACGTTCTGTATCCTACAGATAAATAAATCACTCTGACGCTGGTAGGTAGAAAGGTGCTATTAATCTGTGCCAAATTTGCTTTATCTAATTGATAATAAAACCAAACATCTTCCTTCCTGTATTTTTATTTTTTTATTATTATTTTAAAGCCCATCTAAAGTATAGGCAGCACTCAGATATAAACAAAATTAATGGAGTTTCTCAAGCCAAAGAGAAACTTGGGGCTGAGCATCTTGGAGCTGTACTAAAGAAGAGGGAGCAAATCAATGCTATGTCACATTCTCCTAACAACAGAAAATTACGTGAAATCTGTGTCTGATGTCTAAGCCATGTGGAGATAAAGACCCGACGTTATTTTTATATTATTAGACACAATTATAAGAAGCCACAAAAGGGGAAAAAAATACACACTTCTGTATTCAAATGGAAATAAGTGCCTCATTAGTATTAAAAGCTCCAGGTTATGTTACTATGTAACCTTTTGTTCAAACAGGGATGTCTGAAATTTGCATAAGTAGTCAGCTGTGTATATCTCAGGGCTATTGAAATGATATGACTCACCAATCTAGGCAGCCTCATAAACAGTGTTTTTCTCCTTTTCTGGCGCCCTTGTTTTCACAGAAACACAGCTGTACAGCACTGGAGGAGAAGTTGGAGAGGGAGAAGGAGCAGACAGCGAATGGGCCCGATACCTCCCGGGGAGTTTTCAGGATGGATAGAGCCCTCTTGGGGGTCGCTTTGAATGGCCAAATGCACAGGATGCATGTCTCCCATTCATAATGTTACACTCAGAGTGGGAGCAAAACAGTGCAAATGGGATCGAGACAGTGAAAATGTGCTGACCCGTCCCGTTGCCTCCTTGGAAAGCGTGGGCTCGTTTTTAATTTCATCTTGGCAACAATTTCAACATCCTGTGTTAAATGGCTGGGTGGGATGGAGGTAGAAGGAAGTTTCAAAAGACGGCTTGGACTTCAAATGGGACTTACATAATAATTTTCTGAGGGGTTAAGTATAAATCAATCAGAAACACATGGAATGCATTTTCCTTGCAGTTCACATGTGGAAGTAGAAATTCAGTGGGAAAGAAGAGCTGGGGAAGGGGTGGGAGGGTGGAGGGACAGAAGGAGAACATGTTATATGGAAATAATAAAATGCAAAAGGTTCCGGAAGGAATTGTTTGGGTTTGCCACCAGCTCACAGAGCCTCTGAGATTTCCGTCCTTTCAAATCTCCTGTGATTCAAACTCAACATCCCATGTCAAATTAAAATCCTTCACCTGCCAGATGCGTGAGAGGTCTGCGTGGGGCGTGGAGCTAGCGGGAGGCTCCTGGAGTAGCTGCGATGAACAGACGGGAAGACCTGGAAGTACGAGAAACACAATATGCTATGTTAATCCTGAAGTTTCCCAAATGAGGTAAGACGATGTCCGTGACTTTCAAGCCTGTCTAGCATCACCGCCTCTCATTTTTAATTAACGAGAAGGGAAGGAAATAGTTCTAAGTATTGGGGTAGCTCAAACCCCTCTGCATGTATTTAAAAAATACGTGATGAGGACAGGACACTTGGCATCCTTGCCCATTTTTGTCACTGACTTCTATGAACTTGGATATGTCACTTCACCTCTCTTGGGATTTTGGTCTCCTCTACCGTGAAACAAGAAGGTTGGAGTCTTTGGCTTCTTCTGGCACTAAGTAGAGATAAGAATCAACTGCAACTAACCCAGAGTCAGGGAACACGGTCCTTGACTGCTGGTGTTCCTGACTCCTGAGACCACCAACCCACATGGCCCAGGTCTGCTCTGGACAGCACAGAGCGGGAGTCACGAGTTTTCCCAGAAAACTGGGGATTATTGGGTGGGGAAATTCTGGTGCAGGCAGAGTGTGTTATTTTGAAGCTGGGACAAGTGAACTACAAAATAAACAAGTGTGAGATTGATGGGCAAGAGCCTCCCGGTTTCCAAAGAGACACATGACAACAGGGTCATATGATAAATAAGGAATTCCTGCCCTGCCTTGCTGTACTACACAGCAGCCGTGGCTTCCAGAGGAGAAAAATAGCCATGCTTTTCAGAGGTACAGAAGGGACAAAGCCAAAGGCTCATCCACTATGGTGCCCTGCTCTGTTTTCTATTTGGTAGATAGAAGAACCAGCCATTAGAAACTTACCAAAGAACCCAGGTGCAGATTAGGCAGCTGGGCCCCAATAAACGTTCTTTCTGAGAAGACACATGATTTAGGGAAATTCCTTAGACCCATGTTTACTCAAGTAGACACAATGAACAGATGGAAAGAGTAGTCTGTTCACCACCAATGTGTGGGTTCAAAACAGTAATTTGGTCCAGGCACAGAGCAATGATCATGTCATCATTAGGAAGCATTAATTATATTTAATAAGGAGCTATAATAGGTTGGCTAGAGGCTGTACTGGAAAAGAGTTCATATCCCTTTATGCATGTAGGCATTGTCCCAGAATGGGGCATGCTATTTTTAAGTCTAGCGCTTGCTATTCTCTGACTCTTTGACCTTGAAATGTCTCAAAAGCATCCTCTGCCCAGCTGCCTCATTAAATTGCAATAAAAGCTCACATTTATTGAGTGCTTTACATTGCTTTACAGTTACTTTACATTAATTTAATATTCATGTTAACCCTCATGGTAGATAATACAATCTCCTGTTGATAGGTAGGAAACTGAGGATCAGAGCATTTAAGTAACTTGTCCAGAGTCACACAGCTAGCAAACGCCAGAGCTAGGGTTTATATTCTGATCTCTTTGACCCTAAAGCTCATGGTCTTGTCCATCATGCAGTATTATACAGCCTCCCTTATCATCTCATTTATGAAATGAACACAGTGGTACCCAAAGTGCCTACATCCTAGGCTTGTTGAAGGTTAATTAATGTATATCCCTGGTGGGAGAAAACTGGCTCTAGTTAGTGAACCCCCATTTCTCCACACCCACCCTTTGTTCCATTCCTGCTACCTGGACCTTTTTTGGTGGGACCTTGGAGAAGACATTGAACTCTTTCGACCTCAGCAGCTGAGCTAAGGAATTTCCACCTAGAGGAAATTCTAGAATTTCCACCTAGAGGAAATTCTACCCAGGTGACCTGTAGACCAGCCCTTCCAGCCCCAAGACTCATCAGAGTGACATGGCAGGAAATTCAATCTAGTCCACCCCATGCTCCTGTCTTCCTAAGAACACACATGTATATCCACAACTTTGGTTCCAATTCCCAATTTGTATCAGTTCCTGTTTTCTACTTCCAGAGGAAGCATGGTCAGGGAGTGTGACTATCCCTCTATCTATCTATCTATCTATCTATCTATCTATGGAGACTATATATATAAAGGTAACAAAATAGTGGCTAACATTTGTGGGGTACATGCCATGTGCAGGGGCTTTGTAAATTACTATGCAAGACAAACAAAACAAACCCAACCAACAAGGAACCCTGTCCTGCAGTCCAGGTAAAGAGTGGAACTGGCATTCCTTCCTTCCAAACCCCACCCCTTCAAGCCACCCAGGCCCCAGTTCTGGTCCATGGTTGCCCCACATTGAACACCTCAACCTTGAGTTTATGAGCATTGAGCCCTTAAGTCATCATGTTCCGAAATTACATTGTTTCTTCCCCTCTCTTCCTGCAGAGACCTCACTTTCCAGGCTCGGGCATTCCAAGCTGTTATATGCCCCTCCAACCTCCCCGTGCAAATACAATGAGCCATAGGTGAGCATTCATAAGTATTGGATTTTAAGATAAATTTAAACTTCCTTGGAGATGGATGATGAGGACAGGGAGGAGGAGAACTCCTAAACCCGTTTACACAAGTTCTCTCCAGTTCATTTGGACAGCTTAATGAGCACACACGCCCTAGAGCAGGGAAATTAAGGCAATCAACTAGGGCCTCCTGTTGCTGTAGAAACAGGCAGCAGGACTTTTAAAGTGAATCAGCGAGGCAGCAAGCAGAATGGAGAGAAAGAGCATCACTGCCACTTGATTAAAAATACACACACACACACACACACACACACACACACACACACACCCCTTGATTTGACTACCAAAGCCAGGAGGGCAGGATGAGACTGCTTATATTTCAACCAAGGGTTTGCTTATCTATCTACCTATCTTCTTCAAAACTGTGATTTATGAAAAGCCAGGGACCATGTCCTCTTTCCTAGCAAAGAGAAGTACAATCAATACCCCATTAATGAACAAGAAAACAGTGGCCCCACTAGCTTCTGCCTAATTCTCACCTCAAATGTGAGCACCATTTTTTGGAGATTTCTTTCTCTACTATCCGCCCTCAAGGTTGTCTTGGTGTGCACTCTAATAAAGTGTCAACTGTATTAAAGAATCTGTAAGTGTGTGAGTGTGTGTGTGTGTGTATGTGTGTTAGGGGAATGGGTAGCCAACACTAATTTATTGCAAATACCTTTGGAACAGTCCTACATGGGGAGCTATTGTGAAAGAATATTTTTATGTCCCCACACATGACATTTGTTCTTTCATCTTTTCTTCCTGAGACTTGGATTTGCCAAGACCAAATGAAATTTTAGTCAGGGACTCTGTTTCAAGGCTGTAAGCAATAAAGGGGATCCTCTAAACGTTTGTGGGGTGATGGAGGGGGCCTCTTTTCTCAGATTGCCAAATTGTCCTCTCCCTCACTCCAGCTAGGCATCTACTCAGATGGCCCATCACTGGAGGATGGTTCCCTGACCACTGTGTAACCAGCTACCACCCCCCACCCCATGACACTTTTTCCTCATAACCTGCATAAATTTTCTCCATTGCTCCCATCACACCCAGACATTTATTGTATATTTGCTTGTTTATTTATTGCCTGTCTTCCTTACTAGAATCTAAGTTCTACAATGGTCCATTCACTTACAGCCAAAAATCTGTGCCCACATAGTAAGTACTCAATGATTGTTGGATGAATGAAGAGATAATTGAATGAATGGATAAATACATGAATGCAACAGGGATGAGAAGTTTGAAGGAGAGGTTGCCCTTATTCTTCTCATCTTTACTGGCAACCGTGGATAAACAAACCAGTAGGAAGGAAAAGATAACACAGCTCCAGTAAGTTATGTGTAAGGCAGGATTGGGCTAGAGGTGGCAACTTATTTGTTTCTCTGCGACTCTTTCTTCCCATTCTTTCAGAACTCTGCAACTTCTCCGGGAACTTGCATTTTTAGGATGCAAGGAACTGAGAGAATAGAGGACATCTCTGGCTTGGCTCATCCAGATTCTTCTAGAGCCTACACCAGGCAGAGGAGGGAGCTCAGGAATTGCCTATAGGGTATCCTTTGAATAGCTTGCTCTATGTGAAATCTGAAAGAGGCACTGTGATGTAGCAAAAAGAGTTTGAGCCTTGGTATCAGAGACCAGGGTTCAAATTCCAGCTTTTCCACTTTCTAGCTATATGAGGACCATTTTTTTTCCTCATGTGCAATTCTGTCCCTTGGGGTTGCCATATGGATTTAAGGACTCAATACCCTCAAGCTCCAGTGCTTCCAATTCACTCGAAGCAGATTGGAGTGTCAAGAGCATAGATTCTGGATCCAGACGGCCTAAGCTCCAAACTCAGCTCTGTTGCTTACTAGGCATATGGCCACACACCCCAGTTTCCTCATGGGGTATGACATTGAATCAGTTAAGGCATGTATGTGGGTTCCAGGCACAGGCACCATTGAATAAACATTGGTGATTATTGCTCTGTATGTAAGACATCTGATATTTAATAGGTGCCCAATTAATGGCAACTCTTACGATGGTTTACTTTATTTAAGTCCAATAGTATAAAGTATAGGTCTCAAGACCAGTGCTCTGCACCCCATCCTAAATTACTATGGCCATGGGATAGCATGAGGTGTGGTAACGTCATTCTCACTTCCCCAAACATAGAAAGGGTGTCCTCAGATTTTCCTTGATTTTACAAAAATATTAGCAACATCCTTTGTCAGTATTTTCCTTTCACATTCTTATGCAACAATTGCAGACTAGTCATGTCAATACTTCCAGTGGTCAAGGGCTATGCTAACCCTTCTTGGGATAGTTTTGGTCTATTTGTTAGACTCATGCTTCTGTCCAAGACTTTCCTGATGCTCCACTAGGGTGACCTTTATTTTAGTCTCAACTGGCCAGCCACTCCCTGGGTCTGTTCTCTTGAAAAGGCAAATGCTGGGATAAGTCCTTTGTGATGGGTTGGAAGTGGGGGGTGGGGGGGGGAGGCATAGAATGACCCACTGATCCTTCTGCCTTTATGTCACTCAAACAAGTCCCAGGAATGGGTTCAAGCATGGTGCGTGGTCTTTAACAAGTGCTAGTTGTTGATGTCACCAAAACCTTGGATTAACTTTCCTTCAAGGCTGTTTCCATCACTGCTTATGAGTTTTTCTTTTTGAAGGGGATGGTGGAGAAGGTGAATGAGGACACTACACTAGGACACTCCCTGCCCCACATCCTCCTTCTCAATCAACCCCATGAATTTGTCTCAAACCCACTTTATGTGTCTGCTGTCTGGGCACAGATTTGTGGTGGGGGAAGAAGCAGTGAGCAGCCCAGGCTGCAGACGAGACCAGACAGGCCTGAAAGAAGTTATGCCAGTTCACTGCAGGCTGTGGGCAGTTTCATTTAAAACCTCCTGAAAGATGTCAAATATTCAATACTTCGTAATCCAAAAGTCATCTGAAAACCCCAAACAGAAAAAAACAATTCCCCTTTCTGAGCATACAATGGGGGCTGGGGTGGGGAGGGATTCAGAAACAATATGGACTGGGGAATATTTATGACAACTTTCAACAGACAGAATTCCAATCACCTCTTCAGAGAACATTGCTTGACCTAACCCATAAACGTTTTGTCAAAAGCTGAGTGTGCTAGAGCGTATGTATTAAAGAGTCATAGCTTCTCAGGCCTTTTTCCTCTTTATCACAGTGTGTCTCAATTCCTGACTCCCTAATTAGGGTATCAAATCCTACTGATGGTTTGTGTAGGGGCAGAAATACATAGTGGACCCTTGAGTAAAGGCGAGGTGGGTATCATCTGCAGCCTCTTGGTGAGGCACCGTGTCCTTTATTGAGATGCCTGCTCGGTTGCTGCTGTCCAATTGCCAAAACTCAGTTGCCTCATCTGCAAAATGGGGTTAATAATGAGGTCTGCCTCAAAGTGTTTTGAAGATTATAGGAGGGGGTACTTCAATGCATAGCAGAGGATTAGCAAGAGCAATAGCTTAAGTGGTTATTATCATTATTATCATTATATTTGCCATCCCTTATTCTTGCAATTCTGGATTTTTTATCAGAGAACCATTCAGAGACAATATCTTGACAGCTACTTTCAGAAATGAATATCAGCCTCAGCAGGTAAGCGTTTGTTCCTCTGGGCTGGTCTTCTGTAAGGTGCTTTATGTTTGGTCAGAGTTGTGGATTGTGGTAGATTGGATTATGTACCCCAACAAATATGTGTTCTTAACCTTAATGCATGTCCCTGTGGGTTTGAACTCATTGTAAATAGGACCTCTTGAAGATGTTATTTTAGTTAAGGTGTTGCCCATCTGAATGAGAGTGGGTCTTCAGCCATAATACTGGAGGCCTTATTAAGAGAAGAAACCAGAAGCCAGAAGTTGAAGAGTCCACACAGGGAGAAGCCAGAAGTCAGCAGAAACCTGAAAAGCTGACATAAGGAGCGAGAGATCGCTATGTGATGAGAGGCAAGGATGCAAGTCAAGAACCTGAAGGATTGAGGCAAGCCAGTGCCAGAACGCTAGATTTGGGGGAGAAAGCATTGCCTTGCCAACACCTTGATTTTGGACTTTTGACCTTTCAAACTGTGAGCCAATATTGTCTTGTCATTTAAACTAACTTACCTCGTTTTATTCATTATAGCAGACGGGAATTGAATCATGTCTCCCATAAAAGACATGTTCAGGTCTTAATCTGCATTCTTATGGGTGTGAACATATTTATAGATAGGATTTTTGAAGTTGCTATTACTAGTTAAGGTGTGGACTTATTTGTGAATAGGATCTTCAAAGTTCCTATTTAGATGAGGTCACGTTGAATCAGGGCAGGCCTTCATCCATATGATCAGAGTCCTCTTAAGAAGAAGAAATCTAGACAGAGACACAGACAGTTGAGCAGAAGTAGAAGCCAGAAGGAGAAGCCACATGATGCAGGTGGAGATACAGCCAAGGAACCCCAAGGATTGTGGCAAGCCAGCACCAGAACGCCACAGAGGCTGGGAGAAAGTATGGCCCATTGAGACCTTGATTTTCATCTTCTGTTCTGCAAAATCACAAGACCATAAATTTCCATAGTTTAAGCCAAGCCATTGTGTGATATTTGTCATAGCAGCCTTGGTGAACTAAGAGGGTCGGCAACTAATGGGACAGGGCTAGACCCTCTCCAGAGGGTTCAAAATTCCTTAGGTACATTGCTTACCATCCTTTCCCCTCCTGGCAAGGTCCATGAGAGTCAGTGCCCCCTCCATGAGAGTCAGCAAAGTCACTGTTTTCCAGCCAATGGGCATGGCAGTAACCTTGAAAGCCTGTTTTTAAAGGACTTGAGTGCCCACAATGAACAAGGTAGCTTGTAGGCTCCTTGGCTCTGTGATGCATATGTGATAGTGGGCTACTGTTGATTTGCATCTCGGTCCCAGAACACTAGCACTTGCCACCTCCAGCCTGAGCCAAGGGGACAGAGCAACCGATATCATTTTAGCCTCGGACATTACTTTGAGTAGTGTTCTTCTCAAAAGGAGTCCCACATCCATCATCTGATATGCCTTCCACCTAAAGATGGAAAATGCTATTTAAAGGTGGTCAAGTCCATGAGAAAGATCATTTGAGTTGGTGTGGGTTCCAGGAGATAACTTGCAGGGACTGATTGCAGTGCCTATAGCAATATTTGCCTTTGCGATGCATCATTTTGGAAATATGAATTTAAAGTCTTTAAGTTGACACCCTTTAACCTAGCAAATCACTTCTAGGGATTTGTCATATGGAAATCCTCAGGGATCTATATCATAATTTATGGCAAGCATGTTCATCACAGGGAAAAGGGGGAAACAACCCCTGCAAAAAGGGATTGGTTACATTAAATATGGTTCAACCATTATGATGGATAACTATGTAGACATTAAGTGAAAAAAACAAGTCTCAAAACAGTATGTAAGGTCTGACCTGAGATTTGTAATAAGAAATGGTAGATACATGCTTTCACAGAGCAAAACGTTAACAATGATTTTCTTTGGTTGACAAAACTACAAAAAGTTTTTCATTTCATCCTTATGTTTTTCTATATTTCTAACTAAACATATTACTGTACATGTATATTGATTTGCAATTGAAAGAGAGCAAATATTAAAAAGGAGAAAGAGGAAACTTGTTCACATGTTTGACGTGTTCTGTTTTGACTGTTGGCTGATCCAGAACAAGCCTCTTGGAACCCCTATGGCCTCATCTGTAAAATGGAAGTAAAAACAAGGTCCTGTTGTCTTTAAGTGATTGTTGTTGTGCTCAAAGGAGTAAGTAAAGGCAAAGGGGTTTTATAAACATTATATAAACATTTTATAAACATTTTATAAACATTAAGGCCTTACATATTGTGCTAGTTTGAATCCCATAAAAGGCCATGTTCTTGTGGGGACAGACTTATTATGGGTGGGACATTTTGATTATGTTGTTTCCATGGCGATGTGACCCAGACCATTCAGAGTGCGTCTTAATCATCTTTATTGGCATCCTCTATGAGACGATAAAAGGCAGAGACATTTTGAAGAGAGCTCAGAGATACTTAAGAGAGAAGATGCCCAGAGATAATTTGGAGACAGCTATTGAAACCAGAACCAGGAGAGAAGCTAAGAGATGAAATCCAGAGTTTGCCCCACAGAAGATAAGAGAGGACCCCCAGATGCTTAGAGAGAAATGCCCTGGGAGAAACAAACAAGGATGCACAGGAGCTGAGAGAGAGAAGCTAAGACAGAAGCCCAAAGACATGTTGGAGAAAGCAACAGAAACTAGAAGCTAACCCTGGGAGAGGCCCAGCAGACTCCAGCCACGTGCCTTCCCATGTGACAGAGGAGCCTCAGGTGCCATCGGCCCTTCTTCAGAGAAGGTATCCTCTTGCTGATGCCTTAGTTTGGACACTTTTATGGCCTTAGAACAGTAAATTTGTGAATTAATAAGCCCCGATTGTAAAAGCCAATCCATTTCCGGTATTTTGCATTCTGGCAGCTTTAGCAAACTGGAACACATATATTTGAAGGTTTTGCCATTATTATGAAGCAGACAGGCACAGATGCACCACTGTGGGAGACCCACTATTCATGAATCAAAAATATTTCCGTGATGGTATGGCCTCAACGTGAGTGGATTCCCGGCAAACACGTGGAGTATTTTATTGCTATGTAATTTCTTTTCTCAAAGATAAACTGTAAACGTGTCTTGTCCCCCAGACAAGAACAAAATCATGTTTCTTTGAATGAGGTGGGCTGTCACTCTTTCAGCATGAACCTCATCTCTGAAGCAAGAATTTTCTCTTCTACTGAGAAATGTGTAGAGAAAAGAATGTCACTTCTCTTTGTCTTCAATGGAATACTCCACTAATAGGAAGGATGGAAACATTTTGAAATGCAACAAGTTTTCCTTTATGGACTTGCCTGTGTTTAGTGGGTAATTTGGATACAGTCTTAGAGCATAAGGAGGCATAAATTATAACCAAAATGGGACCATTGAAGACAATGAAGGAAACTGCTATTTAAAAAAAAAAAGCTGAAAGGGAGAAACATTTGGGAAATGGAAATTAGGACAGGTTTTGAAATATTTTCAAACCCGTTTACTACCATCTGTTAGGAGTCTGTGTTGCTAGGGATTTATTGTTTCCTATCTATAAAATCCTCTGGCTATGGAGAACAAATTTGGTAAAAGATGATTAAACTTCCTTCTTAATGAAAGTGAAGAAAAGTGGGGCCCGGGAAAGGGGTAAAGTAGGCGTGGAACCAGAATTCCGAGGGTGGATGTTAAGGAATGTCCCCCACCACCACACACACACTTTTTAAAGCCTTTCAGGGCCTTTTGAAGCTCATTTCATAACAGTAAAGCCTACTCAGCCACTGTGCTGCTTCTCCTGGGGCTGGCCCTGCCACCGACTGCACAGCTGCTGAGGACAATCACACAACAGAAGACAGAGTTCTGCTGGGAAGTCAGTCACATACTCAACACTCAGTGAGATTCCTGGAAATGGCGCCAGCTCAGCATTCGGATCCATTTCTCAGATGGTAGAGTGGAAAACATCTGTAAATGAAATGAATCCTCTTTTATTCTGAAAACAGAAATGAAACAGAAAACAAGAACTGATTTTCAGGGAAATGATGTTTGGGCTAGGGTCTTAGAGATGGTGTTTCAGTTTGCTAAAGGTGATAAAATGCAATATACCAGAAATGGACTGGCTTTTAACAATGGGGATTTATTAGTTTGCAAGTGTATGATTCTAAGGCCGTGAAAATGTCCAAATCAAGGCATCAACAGGACGATACCTTTTCTGAAGATGGGTTACCAACAAGCTTGGGCTCCTCTGCCAGATAGCAAGGCACAAGGCGATGTCCGCTGGTCCTTCTTTCTTGAGTTTTGTTGCTTCCAGCTTCTGGCTTCAGTGGCTTCCTCTCAGCTTCTCTGGGGCTTTTTCTGTAAACTTCTCTTAATTTCATCTTTCTTCTGTATGCCTCTTATCCTCTTATAAAGGACTCCAGTAAGAAGATTAAGACCCATCTTGAATGAAGTGGGTCACATCTCAATTAGAATAACCTAATCAAAAGGTCCCATCCACAATAGGTCTACACCCACAGGAATGGATTAAATTTAAGAATATGATTTTCTGGGGGTGCATAGAAGCTTCAAACTAACACAAATGGGCTGAGTGAATTTATAAAACTTGCATTATCACAATGCCTCCATATCTTCAAAGGGTCAGCTAAATCGAGATGGAAAATACTTGCATACGTGCCCTAATTTGTAGTTCTGCTCACTAGATATTCACCTACTTACTCTCAACCCTCCATTAGTTGCCCTGCTCACCCAGAATAAAACGGAAAGTCTCCCCATTGTCCTCTAGTGCTCTACATGAATTTGCCCTACCGCAGCCACACTTGGCTGATTGCCTTGCTGTTTCTAGATGATTCCAAGCTGGTTCCTAACTCAGCATTTCTTTCCTGGCTATTCCTTCTGCCTGAAAATCTTTCTTGACAGATGCTTACTTCCCTTAATTCACTGAGGGCTGACCATAAGGAAACCTTCCTGACCATCTATTAAATGAGAGCCCCCATTTACTTTACAATGATTACTACCAACTGTAGTTCTTGTTTCTTGTCCGCTCCCCCTCTAAAATGTAAGCTCCATGAGAGCAGAGTTAGCTTTGTTCAGTGTTGTACTCCCAGTGCCAAGCAAAGTGTAGGGACGGGGCTGTGATGGAATGGACTGTGTATTGTTCAGCAAATATTCATCCCCTCCCTGTCCCTTCTATACTGCTCTGTGGTGTTGACATTTGCTTGGCGATATGTGACTTTCTTTGGACCTCACAGTGTATGGTGTGGATTCCCTGCCTCTGGATTCTTGTTTTGCCTATGGGACTTACTTTGACCAATGGAATGTTAGTGGACTTGAACAAGGCTCCAACTATGCCTCCCTCTTGCACATCTGCCACTGCCATGGCCGTGAGACCAACTTGACCAAGGAAGTTGACTCCTGGAGGACGAGAGACAAGTTGAGGAGACCTAGACTCAGCCCATGGCCCAGATCCCAGTTCTTCCCAAATCAGTTATGCCCTAGCTGATCCACTCACAAGTGAGTGAGAAATAAATGCTTTTTGTTGTCAGCCACTGAGATTTTACTGTTGTTTTTACACAGCAGTGACTGATATGAGGTCCCGAATATCTATTAAATAAATTAATAGTTAAGATATCAATGCTTTAAAAAATTACTACCCTATAAAAAATATTTGAAATCAAACAATCCAAAGATGAGGGATGTGGTATGGTTTTAGACTTCCGGTCACACGAAAAGGAGACAAAAGAGGAAACTTTTGTTACCTGGGAGGAATATTTGACAGCACAAGCTCTCTTTTTCAAGTTCTTCTGATTTTTGGGATGGGGCAAACACAGAATACCCCAGTTCTGGTGCTTCAATGCCTGCACTTAAAATAAATTGTCCAGAAGTTTCCATGTTTTCTTTTGAACATTGCAATGATCTATAAAAGAGTGTGCATGTGCATGTGTAAGAAAGTGGAGGGCAGTGGGCAGTGGGATGGAGGGAAGAGAGACATTCCCAAATTGAAAAACTGCTTTTTAATAAAATGTTGTACTCTTAAGTTGAATTACACTATTATTAATCTAGCTGTTATTAGTAGGGTTACTTATACTGAGATATTTTAAGTAGAGGTGAATACATAGAAACACATTTTCTTTTTAAATAGATGCAATAGCATATTTTCAGAGCACTCAAGAAGTGCCTAACTTTCAATTAGGAAGGGCTTCTTAAATCACCATGTTTGCATTTTAAAAAATCTTCTGTAAAGGTGCTGTCACAGCTTCTCTCAGAACACTATGTAGATACACTTTTAAAAAGGGTCTCAATGTACTTTTATTGACCTTATTTTTTAAAAAAGAGTGAGAGATGCCCCCAAAACAAGGATGCATTGTCTCTTTTAAACACTTTTGAATTCAGATATAACTGGTCTATTGTTCAAGTGTCTCTATGGTTCTCCTAACAATCAAATTCCTGGAGGGTTAGTCAAGTTTGGGTTTGTTGGGTTTCTAGTTACTGACCTTTCAGAGGCTCTCGGAAACTGCACGGCTTTGCCAATTGTGAAATATGGCAAGCCATAACAAGAAACGGCTGCTATTGTATCAACAGAGGCGGGATTGAAATTGTGATCCAGAGAATGGTGTGCCATGGGGGTCAGTTTCTGAAAAGCCATTCATCTTGGATCATCCCTAGGATGTATTCAGTTTCCGATGGAAGAATTAATGTGTTTTCGCCAAATCTGCCTTCTTCTTTCTTGAACATTCTTCGTTACAAAGATATCACTAAGGGAGAAAAAAAATCCAAGTGCATTTGACTGTATTCATGAACATTTCTGTAAAACAGAACATAATTTTGCCATTAGGATAATCAGATAAATGTGTTCTGTTTGGTTTAGAAAGATTTAAGAATTTCTGACCTAATTATAGAATTTACATTTCAAATGGGAAACATATGGGTATTTATTCAGATATGACATAACATCCTCAAGTGTGTAAAAAGGAACATCCTGACAGATGCTCACGGAGGTTTGTACATAGAAGAAATATCAGGTGTGATTTAAATGATGGCGGCAGCTAGAATTTTACTTTATTGCCAAAGAAGTGAGAAGAGAACTTACCTTCGGCATTGCCTCTCCTTGATCACGTATTTCTCAGACGCAGTTTCCTCCAAAGATATGTTTCTCCTGCCAAGGCTGAACTTAGCATGGTTGGAATAGATTGATTTCCGGGCTCAATTGTTTTTTAGGGATGCTGGGATAGCCTCAGTGCCAATAAAAGAGAAAAAAATACTCTCCTAAGGATAATGATTGAAGTCTTCCCATCCCTTTTTAAGGACTTTGGTTCTTGTTTAGGAAAAAAAATACCCCTCATAAAGTAATTCTTTTTTGCCTTCTCTTACTTATCAAGCTTGGTATCACCAAGGAAGGTCAGCGATTAAATCATCATTGTACAAAAGAATATAACTCTAGGAATGTTTATTGTGGCCATTTACGTCATGGCAAGAGACTAAGAACCACCTATATGTCTGGTAAAGGGCATGGTGAAATCAATCAGACTGCTTCAACGTAAGGGCACACTCTGTAGCCACTGAAAAAAATATTGAGGAAGCGTTTTTACGTAACAGGAAAATGCAATGTGCAAAATGAAAAAGGCAGGTTGCAAAACAATGTAAAGCATGAGTTCATTATTTTTACTTATTATTGAAAACAAGCAAAAAAGATAAATGCCAACAAGTTGATAGTGGTTATCTCCAGATGAGGCAGCGATGAATGCTTTTATGATCTTCTTTTCTATATTTCTAAATTTTTTACAAACGAAATGATATGAATTACAACATATGGTATCTGCCCATGGTACATAGTAGCATTTATCATTGTTGTTTTAGTATTTATTTTTATAAAATAAAAAAAATTATTTAAAAATTTTTAATTTAAATTTCTGGGATCTGGTTTGTTGGGTGTATGTGATTGGAGGAAGGTGTCATTTGGGAACCAGGGGGTAAAAGAAAAAGTTCTTGCCCCTAGTGGGGGTGGGTGGGAACTGTGAAGTGGACAACTGATGGCAAACACTGAAAACAGACTATACTTACTTCACGATGCTGCTCAGGGCCATTCACGAACCCTGGGGAAGTAGTAAACTAGTTCAGAGAAAAATTTCTGACAGTCTGTGGTTACTCCCTCCATAAACCATTTACCTCCCTTTGGAATTAGCCTTGTAGAGTTATCTCAAAAACCAATGAAAAGACACGAAGAGTGATTATCGACTCGGCTTGCTTGCTAAAGTATTTTTTCATCTCTTCCACACCTTTGCCATATACTATTACTGCCATCATAAACTGGAGTAAAGAAAAGGTTTTTCAAAAGGAAAAAATATAGAATTACATATACATACATATATGAAAATATATATATGTGCCTGTTCCAATCACTGTTTTCAGACATTCAGAAAACGTCAGTCTGACATTTGTTTTTGTCCCCTCATCCCAAATTGTTCTCCCTGCCTTGTAAAATGTGAGTTATTTTAAATTTAACTGGCATTAATAAGAATCCAAATTAAACTTAGAAAATGTATGTGACTTTTACTTTCAAGATTATCAAATATTCTTGGAACACAAAATAAATTCAAACATTGTAAAACAAAATCAGAGTTGTCCAGAAGCTAATTCAGAAAAATAGTCTTCCTATAAAAGTAAGATTTTCAAGAACTGGTCATCATTTCAAAAGTCAGTATTTAAGTCATAACTTATTTTGGTGCTTCTTACCCTAGAAAAAACAAGGTTTTGGGGTATCATGCGAAGGAGTTTTTTTATTTGTTTTTGCTTTGCTAAGAAATCCTTATTGCAATTCACTGTAGAACTTTGGGAAGTTATTTTAATTTGCACAGAAAGAATACATATTCTTCGTTTCCAGAAAAATTTGGAACACTGTGAAAAAGTATTAGGGAAAGGAAGTGGATAAGTTTAAGCACATTCACTCAATAGTTATTATGAAGTCACTTCAGATTAAAACTCATTTTGCTTTATTTGAAGCAGGCAATTGTGCAAGAAATTGGCTTGCTCTTACAGTTTTTACATTTGGTATGTTTTGAGATTAAAAGAGAACCTTCAGGAAAATATTTTTGGTTATTCATTTGGAGAGGGTAATGTCCTTGGGGAAAATATGTTTTTATTAATTTATTCTAGCTGCACCCTGCACCCTCACCCACTCCCAGCTGCCATCCTCTCAAAACCCTGTTCAGGTGCTATAGAAACGATGATGCAGAGTAAACAATCATTGTGATAGCATCACAGAGGTCTCAATAATTATCTGTTATATCCGCTGTTAACAGAAGTGCAAAAAGAGAATTATTCAGAAAAACTAGTCATGTGTGGCAATTTTAAAGATGGCCACAAATTCTTTGACACTCCTCTCTTTGAGAGGTAAGGTCCAATCCCCCATGCCCCCCAGCAAATCTGGGCTAGCCTTAGTGATCCGCTCGTCACTAGTGGAATGTGACAGAAGTGATGTTGTGTGACTTCCAAGGCTAGGTAATAAGCAGGGCAACTTCTGCCTGGTTGGTTGGCACCTTTGCCCTTAGAGCAACAGAATCCAAGAACCTAATAAAAAAAATTTTCCACTGTTGAGTATAGGTTTTTTTTTTTTTTAATGCAGCAACAGATTATTGGTACCCCATGTGATTTGGACTTATGAGGAAATAGAATAAATATTGGAGGAGATGATATGATGTAAATATGTTGCCTTGAAACTCTGTTTTATTCCTCAATCATATATCCTCTGTGTTTTCATAGAACACAAAGTTATTATGTGCTTTGGGGATATAACTTAGCTTTCAGTGTAACAGAATCATGGGTTGTCTATATTTCAAATCTCTACTTGAATACTTAAAACTGGACCACAGATTTCCTTTCAAGGACAGAATATGGTATGTTTTTCCTTTGGACTCTAGTCCCAGGCGGTGGTCATTTCTGTTTTCAGCTTACCAGTAAGAGCTTATCTGCTTGTTCTAGCTCAGTGCAGTGGAATGTTCTCATCACATCGTGTATCAAACTCATCACACAAGCAGCTTCACTCACTGTTCATTAAACCGGTGTCTACTTGGGACTACAGAAAGGGCTCATTATTCAGTGCTTATAGGTTTGATACAAATAAGTCCTGCCAAATTTTTAACATTGTAAAATACCAGTTTAGGCTTAAACAGCTTTAGACTTTGTAATTCTTTTTTATTGCAATAACAGTTCAAAGAAATTGGAAGACCTAGCTTTTTTTTTTAAAAAACTTACTTATCTCCCAAAAGAGAATGTCACCATTTATAAGACTACTTGAAGCATCTTCCTTGACTCATGGATTCATCTGTTATTTAAAAAATTAAAGATTCCTATTTGTCTCTATAAACATAGAAATCAAACCATCAGGTTATCTGCTTTTGAGGAATGTCTGTTGAATTCACCATTCTGTAGCATTTATAAATAGAAATTTAAATTGATGAAATGATTATAGTTTTCCAGAATCTTCAGAAAATATGTATTGGTTCTGTACTTTGATTAACTTGGGATTATGACAGCAATTATAAATTACAAAATATTTTGCACACACATGGAAGATTCTGCTGGTGGCAAATTGTCGACCCCTGGCCTGCCCTCTAAATATGGAAACAGTGAGTCTGGGAATCAGAGTGGAAGTTCTTCCAGGAGAAGCTCAAACTGGGGAGGGGAGAGTCTAACCATAAAACAGCGATTCATGAAACACTTGTTTTCCCCATAATCGTCTGGATTTTGGTTTAACATGGCAGCTACCAATGCTCTTTGTTTTTTAACTTGATAGTTTACAGGAGGTGAGAAAATCACCCAGTGGATTTGCAATCTGTCTAGACAAATGGGGAGGATTATGAAACTCTGAATTCATGCAGACAGCTTCCTCATGGGAATGAAAGATAACCCCTGACTCGGTTTACATGCATATGTACTTAGGCCTCTGCTGAGCATTTTCAAAATCCACCACAAGAACTAAAAGTCATATTTAGTGCAAATTGTCTGCTTCCCCACATGCTTAGTCTGGGCTGCATGCTCCCGCACCTCCTCAGGACTGTTTCAGGGTCTGTTGTAGTGGTAACGCATTTCTGTTGTCACACTCCATCATTTCAAATGAAGTCTCCAAAGAGAGCACATAAACCTGACAAGATCTGAAACACTTAAAGTGAAGCTTGCACTATCTCCTTCCGGGATGAGATACCCACAGCTCCTGTGCCCACAGTGCTATTTGTTGTTATCCTCCCTTTCCTAGTGTCCCACTTAAGATGAGCTCCAACTCTCCAAAGCCCACCCAGAATCACTTTCCTGAAGTCTGTCTCTACTCCAAGAGCCTGCCATGATCCTGGAGTGGTAGGGGAGCCAAGCGAGTATTTGATTAAAGCAAGTCACACTAGGGTGGGGAACCCAGGAGACTCAGGATTCCATGTGGTAGAATGTGCTTGTTTGCAACTGTTATGGACCCCAGAAGAGCCAAGATCTTTTGATCCAATCTTCTTGGGTGGAAACTTTTGATTGAGTGTTTCCATGGAGATGTGACCCACCCAACTGTGGGTGAGAACTTAGATTAAATTATGTCCATGGAGATGTGACAGTACCCATTCAGGGTGGGATTTAATTAGGTCACTGGAGTCCTTTGAGAGAACTCACGAAGAGAAGGAGCTCAGAGAAACTGACAGAGATATTTCGGAGAGAAGCTAAGATATGTAATCCAGAGTTTGCCCCCAGGAGAAGCAAGGAGGACACACAAGAGCTAACAGAGAGAGAGGCACTTAGAGAGAAAACTCCCAGAGTCATTTTGGGGGCAGCCATTAAAACCAGATTTTAGAGTTGCTAAGCTAAGAGATGAAGCCTAGAGTTTGCCCTGGAGAAGCTAAATGAGGACCCACAGATGCTCAAAGACAAGGCCACTGGAATCAGAAGCTGGAAGCAATGCAACCCAGGAGCAAAGGACCAGCAGACGCCAGCCACGTGCCTTCCCAGCTGACAGAAGTATTCCAGACACCATTGGCTGTTCTTCAGTGAAGGTATCATCTTGTTGAAGCCTTAGTTTGGACACCTTTATGGCCTTAGAACTGTAAATTTGTAACCTAATAAATCCCCTTTATAAAAGCCAATCCATTTCTGGTTTTGCATAATGGCAAAACCATTTTGCATAATGGCAGCTTTAGCAAACTGGAAGAGGAGGGAAGGAGGAGCTTGTTAACTCAAGCAATCTAGAAAGAAAGTGTAAGGGAGATATTCCTCTCCACTCTAGAGTCTCTCTAGCAACAAAGAGCAGATGTAGAATTTGACATTTTATTTCTGGACCATTGCTAGCCCCTCACTTAGACATGGAGTAGAAAAGCTGATGTGTCATAAAACAAATGATGGAGAGGTGGGTTTTCCATTTCAGGCCTTGGTGGAAGAAGTAGCACATTTAAAGAGTGCTCTCAATCATAATGCCCAGAAATGCTATCAAGTCCATGACAGGTAGATAAACAGGCAGATAAATAGACAGGGAGGTATAAAGAAAAAGAAAAAGAAAAAGATAGATCAATAGAAAGAAAGATGCACTGATAGGTAGATGATAGCATGGAACAAAAAGACAATGCCAAGTAAATGGCATGGTTACCTAATTAATCCCCTGCTGTTTTTTCCTCCCACATTCTTCTCAACTCTTTGACCAGCTACCAGAAAATTGTACCATTGTGTCTAGGGAGCTCCATATTTGTTCTATGACATTCAAGAAATTTTAATTAAGCCATTTTTGCATGTGTCAAATACTGTTTAGCACCGTAAATATTAGATTATAGAAGTTGTCTCCTCCATCCCAAAAGAAACTCGCAATCTATGGATGCTGGTTCTGGTGGGGACGATGGGAACAGCAAACTCAGAAAGGAAACTGTGGATGATCCAACTGTGTAATGGCTGAGCACTCCTGCTGGCTAGTCATCGGGTCTTTCAAAAGAGAAAATGAATATTTTTCAAAGAAGTCTCATTAAACGAGATGATGGATACTAAGTTTTTAGTCGGGTGCCTGGCTGGAAGTGATATTAGGTGGTAAGAGGCCATCATTCTTTCCTTCCTTCATTCATTCACTTACATATTTCCTGAATGACTACCAAGTATCAGGTTCTGAGACAGGAGTTTCAGCAATGGACAAGACTTACATGTCTCTGCCCTCATGGCATTTATATTGTTAACAGAAAGACATCTTCAAGTGCTCCCGCTGATTTAAAAAGGATTCCAGAGGAGAAAATCATGAAAGTCAGAACTCTTGAAGTCAGAACTCACTGACTTCAAGAGAAGCAGAGGCTTCATAAAACTCCAGTGACTGTTGTTTGTCCCTTTAACTTTTCAAGTGAAACCCTCAGTTTGGGCCTGATTATCTTATGTGACAATAGACTTTTTCTGTGGGGGGAAGTTTTCTGAACAGAACCCTAGAGAAGATGTCCACCCCACCTTTCTTTTCTCTTTTTTATACAAAACAGTTTAATTACCTACTGCACCATTTAAAATGCAGAATAGTTAGAAGCCTGGAGTGTGCTTGGAAGTTTGCATGTGTAACCCTTGTTCTTTGGAGTCTCATTTTTTCTGGTCAGACAGCTGAGGATGGTTTTAAAGCTAAGAGTCTCTATAACTAACGTGAAAGCCCCACAGTGATGCTAAACCTCCAAACCCACAGATGCCATGGTGAGAACCTTCTCTCTCTTCTCCCTGATCTTTGGCAATTAAGCAGACCATAGGAGCCGACCCTTTCTCACAGGAGGGGGGCAAGAAAGGAGATGCCCCAGCTGCTAGCCACGACTTGATATCTTGTCTACTCTTCCAGTCCGCAGTGGAAGTGACCGGGGTAAACGCTGACATGGAATTGTTAAAGTCCCCCTGAGTTGCATTAAGAGAAACAAATCTATGTGTTAGCACAGACGTGCCACGCTTTCAACAATTCTCTCCCCTCCATTACTGTTGAGGGTGGCATAGCTTTAAGAGAATTTCCCTCCGAAGGGAGCTGTTCTATAGAGACCTTGTCAGTCCCTCCTAGCACCTTTTGAAATTCAGCATTAAGGGAGTGTCAGAAAACTCCTAGATTCTGGTAAATAGGTTCACTCAGGATGCTTGAGAGAAAATATGCAAAGTGACCATTGTAAAAACCTTCGATTTGCTGCAGTCCCCTGAAATAGTCAAGTAACCACATCCAAGAATGGGCCTGGGTTATACTTGCAATTTATCTAACAACAATGTAGCATCTTCCTGACACCTTTTCTGCCTGCTCCCAAATAATTTTTATGCACCAAGCTATCTTCATAACTATGCCAAACGCGTGAACAAATAGATAAGCCGCAGCCCGTTCTGCAGACACTGAATGCAGGGGATGCTGAGTAAATACAAGTTCCGACTCAGTAGTAATTACTGCAATTATTTATTATTTAATAATTACCATTTTTGCATTTCCTTCTTCCCCTCCTTGGCTGTACTCTCCAGGGGACTGTGTCTCTCGATTATTTGCCACTCAATAAACATTTGCTGAACGGATATGCGGGTCTGGATTTGGAAGCACTGGTTGGCTCGAGGAAACATCTCTTATTAAAATGTTCACATGCAGGAGGGAGAAAGAGGAGGTGGAACATGTGTGAGATGATCAGGGGTGTGCAAAGCACCCAGTGCAGAGCTGCAGTCCCATCCAAGATGAGGCCAAGCAGAGAGGCCCTGAGCGGTGCAGTGGGTGGGTTCTGACGGCCAGGGCTACATATGACTGTGATAACCACGCTGGTTGTCCTGGTGCAAATTCTTATCTAGGAATTCCTTCTGAGAAAAGAGAAAAAACAAAATGGAATGATTGTGGCTAAGAGATTTAAAATGGAGTCCCAAGGCCATTCAGGAAGTTTCTCTTATGTACCTCTCAGCCAGATAGCACAAACCACCAAGGTCTACAAAATCCAAAGCAACAGTGCTTCTGAGGATATCTGGATGGCATGAAATAACTACAAGATAAAGAAATCAGGAAACTGTCTAACTCAAAGGACATTTGGAAATCCCAAATATCCACCGATCATAATTCTTTACAAACAATTTATGTAATCTTCCTTTTTTAAAAAAAAGCCTTTGCTTGGAAGCCCCAAGAGGGGACACAGTTTGGGCTGCTACCTGACTCTGTGCTCTCTTATTTGCAATTCTAAAACCCCAAGTAAACACTTTTGTTGTCTTGCAGCTCAGTATGTAATTTCTCGGTTGATACTTCGATTTTCCTGCAAACACAATTCAAGATTCATATAATTTTTCTGGGTTTGTCAAGGAACAAAGTGTTCCATATTTTGGAATTTTCCAAATTACTTACCCATTTAAACAACAAAACGTTTGGAATTTTCATCAGTTTGGAGCTCACCTACTACTTTTTAAAGACTCAGAGTCATCTTGAAGGCTCACATTAATTAGTGCTTTACAGTTTGCAGGATGCTTTTATATAGATCAGTCGTTTATAACCTTTTCCTGTGGAGCCTTGTGGTGGGAAATAGAGCAGGGTCATGGGTGCAGCAAGGGGCAGAGGGACAGCAGAGGGTTCTGGGCTTAAAGCTCCCCGGTGCTCTCATGTCTGCTCTACAGATTTCTTGAATGCTGTTTGAACAAAGAATTCTGCTGTTTCATATCCACTTCCAAGCATCAGCCTTCAGAACAATTCTCTTTGGTAAGTCGGGGACATTACTGCTTTCCCCATTTTACAGGAACAGAAATTAATTCAGAAAGGTTACACTTACTCTTTAAGTAGTTAAACCAAAACATTTATTAAGCACCTGTTTTGTACCAGGTGCTATTTTAGGAACTTCATGCCCTGATTTCATTTCAACATTTTAAACATCAGTGATCACTTGGCTAGTTCATGGCAAAACTGAACTAAAAGCCATGCCATTTCCCTTCAAGCCCAGTGTTCTTTACACTATGTTGCTCTACCTTTACAAAATAAGACCCATTAAGAATTCAAGAAAGAATCTTTATATACATGATCTCATTTCACCATTTCTGCACTTGTGCTGTAATACAATGATGCCCGTGAATCATAGAGGAGGTCTATCAGGCTGTCAGGCCTAACTGGGCAGCTTTAGAGTTGGTCCACTGGGTTTCTGGCTTTGCTTTTTATCTCTGTAATAGATTGTTCCTGGACCCACTTAGAGACTTAACAGTTTTACTCAGCACCGACCTTAAATGCAGATCCAGCATGCTGTCACAGCCCTGCAGAAGACAAGTCCAACTCTGAAGGCACTAGCGACTGATCAAGTTTGATGTGGTCTTAGGAAGACAAGGTAGAAAGTTACATTGTACTCCACAAGGCATTGCTGCCTACAATCACCTTTACACATTTCTGTTCTTTCCTTGGGTTTCATTTTTGGAAACAGCTACGTTACCCATCCTCTCTCTTACAGGTAACCCTCAAGCATCAACCTTGTCCCAAATGCCCTCAGTTGCCCTAAACAAGTCACCTCTTGTCTGAAGACTACATCATGCTTTCAGTGAAGTAAAAGCAAGGTGCTAGAGGGGGATGCAAAATGAGGCAAAATAATTTCAGTGGCTGAGAGATTTCAAATGGAGTTGAGAGGTCACTCTGGTGGACATTCTTATGCACTATATAGATAACACATCTTAAGTTTTAACGTATTGGAATAGCTAGAAGTAAATACCTGAAACTACCAAACTCCAACCCAGCAGTCTGGACTCCTGAAGACAATTATATAATAATGTAGATTACAAAGGGTGACAGTGTGATTCTGAAGACCTTGTGGATCACACCCCCTTTATCTAGTGTATGGATGAGTGGAGGAATGGGGATAAAAACTAAAGGACAAATGGGGTGGAATGGGGGGATGATTTGGGTGTTCTTTTTTCAGTTTTATTTTTTATTCATGTTCTGGTTCTTTCTGATGTAAGGAAAATGTTCAGAGATAGATTGTGGTGATGAATGCATAACTATGTTATCATACTGTGGACAGTGGATTGTATACCATGGATGATTGTATGGTGTGTGAATGTATTTCAATAAAAGTGAATTTAATAAAAAAAAAAAAAAAGCAAGGTGCTTACCAAAAACCTGCACAGAGCTTGACACAGAGCCAGCAAGAAACAAAAAGTGGTTAAATAAACTGGGAATGAATGAATGGATGAATGAAAATATGTCTCTAAATCATAGTCCGTGAAGCCATTCCACAGAGACTGGGACAGTATCTTAGTTATCTCTGTATTCCCAACACTTTGGTGTTTGATGAATGAATAAATGAGTAACAATCAAGCACTGAATGAATCTGACAGGTGGACATCATGGAGCAGAGGCATCTTCTGAGATCCTGGATTCTGAATGAGTGACTGCTCTTCGGGCCAGTGAGAATTTGGTGTGCTGGATGAACACAAAGTTTTATATTGCATTTGCCTGGGATTAATGGCTGCATCAAGCCATTGGTTTTCAGGATATTTTGTCAATCTCTTCTTTGGTGGATGATAAAGCCATATCTGTTCAACTAAGTGCAAGGCCAATTTGTACTTGAATACCAAAGTTTTCTTATTTTGAAGTACCACAAAGCCTTCCCAAGATACATGCAGTCCAGATATGGTGAAGGGAAAAGATGCACTGTCTTGTTGCCATTTTTAATTTACTGAAATTGTTCATAAGCTGTGAACCTCAGTGTTGAGAAATTACAAGTGCTGTAAATAGAAGCCTCTGTGATCTAAAATGAAAGGAGAGAGATGCCCTAGATGCTATATATTTTATTTTATTAATCTCTTGGCAATGTAAGTCATTTCTTAGTGTAAGGCAAAATATTGTTTTGGACCATTTTTTTGTCTTGAACTCCATGGTAGCAAATCATTTCTCTTTAAAGGATTCTTGAACATCGTAGGAAACCAGGACCATCGCCAAACCAAAACGTCTCTCCTTCTGTTTATAAATGATGCTGGAAATAAATAGGGAACATTAGTTGGAATTGCCAGTTTGTTCAGGCTTATCTTACTTGTGGAGGGTAATAAATTGTGCTTTAAATGAACAGTAGAGAGCAATTGATGATTCAATAACTTTAAATTGAAAGAAGCTTTACTGGAAAATAGGCAGGGCTGCAGCAGAATTTTTGTCTTCTGTTAAGCAGCAGATTGAAACTCTGTTAGTATCCAAGTGTCAAAGAAAATCCAGAACTAGCCCTGGGAAAGAGGGATCCTTTTTCCCAGATGTACTTTACTTCTGAGCCCTCAGGATAAAAAGCACTGATCCCACGAATACTTAAAGGACCCTGTGGGAGAGGGAAGTGAGTAAGGAGAAAAGAGATCCAAGCTCTCTGTTGTCTCCAGGATACAAGAAATGAAAAATATAGTATGATGCTAAAAGGGAGTAAGGACATCTCCAGCTCTTTTTCTTTGCTTTGCTTTGCTTCCATTTTTTTTTTTTTTTTTGTTTGTTTGTTTGTTTCTTTTTTCTTTTCTTGAATACCCGGATGAGTCTTTGTCTTTCAAAGAAAGTACTGGAGTTATATAAATGGATTTTTAAGTTCTATTTCTGGTCTATTGGGACTTGACCCATCTCTCTAGATGTTTGCTTATCTGGATGGCACATCTGGGAAGTTCGGCATCATTCTTAAGGATCCTGGAAGTGTCTGAGTTTCAAAACCCCCCTGAAGATCTGAGCAGCTGTGCTTTGAATCTATGGGGCATGGATTACACAGGCTGACTCAAGAGCTTCATGTGAGCTGATCACTTAAGAACAATTTTTTAGGATCACATATAAAGTTGCAAGATTTTCATATATATGTGCTGGGTTTTTTTTGTTGTTGTTATTGGAAGAAAAGTAACAAATAACCATCAAAAAGGGAAGTGCTTATAATTGGCATTTCAGACAGTCCAACAATAATTTTGAAGAAGGATTTTGGTTTGAGTTTTGGCTTTGGTTTTGGTACCTTATAACTTTCCCTAAATAAGATACTTTGTTACTCCACTGCTAGGTCAAACAGGTAGGAAAAAAAAAAACACAAAAAATGATGCTTTTCTTTCTCCGGAGAAAGGAAGAATCAAATGTAACCGTGCAGTGGCTCAAATGTGGGGAATTCTTATCAGCTCTGGTTTGCACAATGGCCCCTCTGTTCTTTGCATAGAGAGAGAAGAAATACGGTGAAAGCTTAAAGCAATGTCACTAAATAGCCCCTCTAGGGGTCAGGAATAGCCAATAGCTTTTTGTTTGAAATTACATGTTCCAGTTCTGATTGATTAGTCATGACTGTTTGGAGCACTCTGGGAGGCAGATAAATGGGGCTGTTAGTAAGTGCTCAATAAATATCTGTTGAACATTGAATGAATGTCTGCCATGGTCGGGAGAAGTGAGTGGAATCACATGTCACAGGACTGCTTCATTGCAGCAGCTTGGCTGCAAGGGTGACGTCCTAAAGAGGAGGAAGTTAAAAGTGATAGATAATGTTCGGTGAGTCATATTAACAAGTGCCTATACGGGGGAAGGAAGGATGTGCCCTTCTTAAGGGAGCCAAATTTTCCACTCCTTCTTATTATTCCCAAGACAAAGATGTGAGTTAAATCTATCTCCTAACAAAGTCTGACCAGACCTCAGACTTCTGTACGTGTGAGTTGTTTGTAAAAGAATGCCTAGTTACTTTGGCAATGTGCATCAACACCTTTAAAATAACGCATGGTCTGTGGTGCTCCCACCCTCCCCCCCACCCCCACAGTCTAGTTCTAGTGATTTAAGCTAAGAAAATAATTAAGGAGATATGCAAAGACTTAGCCACAGTGATTTTACAGCAGGAGTTCTTTGTTGCCAATCATAGGAATCCATGCAAACTAATTCAGGTTCAAAGAGAGGTTAGCATAGGCAGAGTTTCTTAACCTCAGCATCACTGATTATTGGGACTGGACAATTCTTTGTTGTGGGGTATTGTCTTGTGCATTGTAGGAGGCTGACCAGAATCCCTGGCCTCTACCCACTAGACACCAGTAGCACCCCTCTCCCAACCCTCCAAGTCACAAATTGTCTTCAGACATTGCCATATGTCCCCAGTTGAGGATCACTGGTGTAAGGGAATAAAGATGCATGGGAATCTGGAAAAAAGTAAAATAATCAGGTTTCAGGGGTGAAGGAGCTCGGGAAGCTTAGGGAAACCAACTCTCATTCCCATCTCTGTCTCCCGAGTCCTTCTTTCTTAGTCTCTGCTCCTCCATAACCAAAACACGGACCAAGGGCAATAGTGGACATCCCACCCCTAACTTCCCGTGATCTTTCAGCTCAATCGTTCCCCACTGGAACAGCCACTTGGTTCAGCTGGTTGTGAAAAGCCAGGCCTCAGAGGCCATCGGTGACGGCAGCTGGAGGAAGGTCAGCAGCCTGCTCCTGATCTGGGTCAGTGGCCCCCTCTGGCCCAGGCAGACATCACTGAAGAAATATAGAGATCCCCAAATCTCAGTGATGACACTGTTCATTGAAACAAGTTTTTCCTGATTTCTGGAATGCCTGGCAGATTTCAGTTGAATGCTAGACCTTGTGATCATGCCTTGTATGGTGCAGGAGGTTTTTCTATTCCTATGAATAGTCTTGAGTTTTGGTCTGGGGTTCTGTTAAGCTACTCAGAAACAGTAGGATCCCTTCAGGTCTTGCTTTTAAGGTGTACCACGTGGGACTAGGACAATATTTAGTCTCGATCCAATTATTCCCCAAGACCTATCAGGTACTCTACCCAGTGCCTTGTGGAGTGGGAGATTTTCCAGAATAGCTGAGGGAATATATACTCTTCCTGGCTCGTGTCAGCCCCAGCTTTTGTTCCTCTCGTCATTTCAGGCAGTTCTTTTGGTGGCTTTGGCATCTCCCTCACGTGTATATGCTGAGCAACTCTCTCCTGAGCATTCAAGGGAACCCTCAACATATCTCCAGCGTCCTCTGTGTGCAAATCTTTCCTTGCCCATACTCCTCCCTGTGACCTCTTGCCACCGTGGTCTTCCTCGACCCTCAGCTTTGTTTCCTCAACTCAGGGAGTCTACCAGTCTCTAACTGAGTTCCCCCTCCCCGTGACCTTGAAAACCTCTCAAGACAGTACACTGAGGTCTGCCTTGTTTGTTTCCCCTAAGAAATCATGTTCCTTCCCTGCCTGATGTCCAATATCTTGCAAAGCATTTTTTCATATATTTTGTCTAGTATTTTAGTTGTTCCAGGTGGGAGGATAAATCTGGTTTCTATCACTTTATCTTGTCCAGAAGCAAAGTCCCACAATATGATTTTTTTAATGAAAAACTGGAAACAATCTACTAAGTCTATGACAGAGGACTGAGTGTATATAGGATAGTGTTACAATGAAATTCCACTCAGTCATTACCAATGATCTGAATATTTATTGATAGCTAACTATATTCACAATCTATTTCTAAGTACAAAAGCAGAGAGTAAGTATATGCCCAGTTTGATTTTATTTTTATCTGTATGGATAGAACTTTATTTTAAATTTAAAACTTTACTGTGTTGATATTCAGTAGCACTACATTACTACTTATGTTCAGTGAAAATCAAGAATAAAATTCTAAATTTTAGTTTTATGTTTACTGGACACCTTGAATAAATTAATAAAAAGCCTTTCTGAAATGAAACACTCAACAATTAAATTAAGTAGTGCAGTAATTAATAAAGATTTGATAAACTATTATAGGGTTTCCAATATTTCAAAACTAATGCTTCATTTTTTATATGACTATGTATTCATTACCATTAACTACAGCCCCTCATTAATGTTAGCTAGCAAAATATGTTTCAACTTTTCTGTATGTTTTCATCAAAATCAAATATAGAGGAGAACAAACATTAAAAAAATATGATGCTAATGTATAGGTGCAGGTAATCTAAGTCAGCAATTTTGAAAGGGAAAACCAATATAAGCAATAAGACTGAAGGATCCTATCCTGAGGAGTTTAAAGAAGAACCCTAAAACTCTGAGAGAATAAGTCTTGCAATTCTCACTGCTCAGCCATCAGAGCTGATATCGTCTCATCAAATAACTACATTAATTATCCAGTTGTTCCCATGTTCAATCCCAGCAATTCTGTTTTTCCATCATTCCCTTGGAACTGCAGAAGGATGCGGGCATGCCAACACACACACATCCACACACCCACCCACTCACACACACACGTTCACACATGCATACCCACTCCCACACACACACAGACATACGGATGTCCACACCACAGACACCTCACACACACATCACACAGACACACACACACACATCCACACACCTACCCACTCCTACACACACGTTCACACATACACACCCACTCCCACCCATAGACACACACACAGACACACAGACGTCCACCACACAGACACCTCACACACACATCCCACAGACTCTCACACACACCCACTCACACACATTCACACATGCAAACCCACTGCCACACATAGACACGCACACAGACACACAGATGTCCACTCCATAGACACCTTACACACACATCCCACAGACACACACATATCCACACACCCACCACTCACACACACATTCACACACACACACACACACAGCATCCAGGGACTAGACACCCCCATCTGGCCTCTGATGATGAACACAATCAAGGCTAAGCTTCTTTCCACATCCCGCTGAGAGAAAATCACCCGAATGGTGATTTTACAGATGTTCCCAAAATAGCACACTCCAGATGTGCAAGGAGGAATTCTGAAGTTTACCATGAAGCCGATCACATCAGGGTTGTTTGCTCTGAGCTGGGAGGAAAGGAGCTACAACAAACATGCTGGGTCCACGTATTTCACTGTTCACTCTGGCCGTGAGGTCTTGGAAGCCCTGGCTTGGCTTGGGGTGGTGGTCCCGGCTTTGATTCAGAGTAATTCATCTCGTCTCTCTGGGCCTTTGTTTCCTCCTTCCACAAAATTAACTGTTTCCATTGTCAATAGCCAAGACTGACCAAAACAATCGACATAAATACAAACTGGTTGAATATGAACAGATGCTCAAGATAGTGCTTTGCCTTATGGGAAGTGATAGGGAAATATCACCTCTCATAAAGATGCAGTAGCGTCACCTATTAAGAAGAAAAGCCTAATTCACAAGAAACAAATGGGAGCATTAAAACAGAGTTCAGAGGCAAAGCACATTGTGATGGGGCTGTGTGATTGTGTATGAGCCAGTGCAAAAGCAGTTTGAAAAAAGAGACCAGTAATAGGGAAAGGACTTAGACTCCTTGTGAAAGTGGGAAGACTTGAGCAGACCTTGAGATACGTTTTTAAATCCTTCCTTTCTTAGAAAATGTAACCACACGACGGAAAACCTTGAAAGCTCAGGAAAAAAAATCACTTCACGTCAACATCCATTCCCTATGTTCATTGCAGTTTTATTTATAATAGCAAAAAAGGAAACAGTTCAAATGCCCATCCATCAGAAAATGAATAAAGAAATTGCAGCATATTCATGTAGTGGAATATTAACTCCTTAGCACTGAAGAGGAATGAGCTACTGATACATGCAACAAGAATTCATTTCTTATGCATTACACTGAGAGAAAGAAGCCCGACACAAAAGAGAGCATATGTATGATTCCATTTATATGATGTGCAAGAACAGACAAAACTAATCCATAGGGGCAAGAATTGAAATAATAGTTTCCTTGGGCAGAGGAGGGCAATTGACTGGAAAGCGGCATGAGGGAACTTTCTAGCGTTAATGTTCTATATCGTGATTCGGGCATCGTGTACACAGTGTATGCATCTGTCAAAACTCCTACAACTGTACACTTAAGGGCTGGGCATTTTACTGTATATAATTAGAAGTTAAAAAAATAAGTATATTTCTCTAAAACTCTATTACCCCATAAGGTTATTTCTTTCTAGGGTTTCACTTGGAATATACATATATATAAATATATATATATATTTTCCTGACTCTAGCTTAATGTTGATAGTTCCAATCTTTAGTTTAACCCACAAGCATCAAAAGCAGACATGTGCTTGGATCTTGCTTTCAGGGTCTCCAAATTGAGACGAGCCCCTTGTGATTCACTCTGTGTTTCCATATGAGGAAGTGGAAGAGTCATAAACGGAGTGGGAGACTGGACAAGAGAAAGGGGGCAATAATCTGATCATTTTATTTCTTCAATCAATGGAATCCACTCTTGATAATGATGACTGCTACTCTAATGCTGTTAACCATAAATAAAGTGCATCAGCTATACTCAAACACATAAAATCAGCCCAAGGAAAATCACAAATCTTGGCTCACATTCATTTATGTATTATTCCCAGCCAAACACTTTGCATGTATAAGTTCTCGGATCCTCACAATGACTTTATGAAACAAACAATATTATTACTCCCTACCCACCTTTCTTTCCAGAGAAGAGAACTTTGGCTCAGCAAGGTTAAACATCTTGCCTAAGTTCACACAGCTAGCCAGTAGAGAAGCTGGGATCAAGGAACCAATTGGAATGAGGACTAGGAAATGAGAAGGGAGTGTGGAGGCTGATGGACAAAAGGAAACGGAAAGAATTAAGGATTTTACTTGGGGTAGGTTGAACTCAAAGGGACATTGGGGATCATCAAGCAAGTCCAACCTCTTCATTTACAGGTAAGGAAACTAGGCCCAGAGAAGTTAACGCACCTTCCCCAAGTCATACACCTAATTAGGGGCAGAGCTGAGACAAGAAGTCACATTTTAAAACTCCCAGGTTTTATTTATAATACTGCATGCAAAAAATTGAATTGAATTTCTCTCCACATCTTGTCAAATTTTGTAATCTATCCCCATCTATTGGGATTGCTGGTTAGATCTTCATAGGATTATACAATTATACAGTTCAGCTATTGAAAATGGCCAAGAGAGGTCCCAAATTCTAGCAGTATCACATTTAAACCTTCCCATCTGGATGAAAATCCACACACACACACACCCTTTTTTAAAGTCTTCCAGATGTATCATAACTGGATTTCTTAATTTATTTACCAGAGCAAAAGAGCAGAATTTGGAATATAGCTTAATATGCACAAGCCATTAATGACATCCCAGGAGTCAGACAAACCCAAACCTTGAACATACAAAGCATTTTAATTCAGGACACAGTGCACCAAGGCTCTAGGGATTATTTTCATCAGAATCGACTCTATGAATATGAATCATTTTTTCATGCAAGCCTTTTTTACTAGAGGAGGAATCTTACACAAGAGTTAACATGGGAACAAGTAGCAGAATTTAAGGAGATATAAAAGGACATTGGAATAAAGGTGAAGGAATATTTCCTCCTTGTCCCACAAAACTTCAATAAGCATCTCATGGCTTCTCTTTTACTTCCCACTGGCCCCATTTCTTTCCTCTCCCAGCCATCCTCAAGAAAAAATGCCCAGTCCACACTCAGATGTCCTTTGGGCATTCCTCCAAATTAAGTCCGAGAAGGCTGATCACTCTTGAGTCTCCAGCTGGTTCCAGTTCCACAGCTGTGTTGGCAAAGGGAAATGCTGCTTGTTGAAGCTGGGCCGCCCTGGGGACGACAAAGTGGAGGAGCAATAGCTGCTCATTGTTGTCAAGAAACTTTGATTTGGATCCATCCCCTCCATGACAGAAAACACTGAATACAAAACACATGTTCACACATTCTAAGAAGAATCCCTCTGACACTTACATGGGGGTTCAACATATGATTAAAAAGGCTCACCATATAAAAACAGAGAGTAATGACACCACAGGGAGTGAGCCATTGCCATTGGTGAATAGCCCCAAATAGGCTGCGGCACTTTAAAGCCAGAGAACAGATCTATTTCCAGTCGAAATGTTCCAACAACTTGTATAAGCTTCATCAAGAAACAGTCTTCCTCTAGTTGAGCAAGTTGTTCAAGACATGGAATTTTGCGAAAGGAATCTTGCCTGCTTATCAGATCAGAAAAATTACTTCTAGCCATGAGTTAGTGACAGATAACCCTCACATTGCTTTGGAAAGCTCTTTGGATGCCTTTGTCCAAGCTCAGCTTGCTTGTCCATAGAAGACAAGGAACATTTCCAAGAAGTCGGGACACAATGATTTCTAGCTTCCAGGGTAACACACTCCATTCATCTGCCCAAATTGTCTCTTTGTGTGGCCTGAGCTGAAAAAGGAGGTGATCAGTATTTCCAGACAATTCTTGGTTCTCCAGAGGCTCAGATAAACTCATGTCTCAGGATGGCCATTCCCTGCAGATCTACCCAAGATTAGCATGTCTCCCTCGGCTGCTTTTATTTCAGTGTATCTCTCATTTCTGTGAATAAACTTATCATGGCTCTTCAGGCAGAGAAAGCAGAAGAAATTCCGAGTTTCCTGCATTTCTGATATTCTTTCCCCAAAGGCTGTAATCAAAGAGAAATTTGAAAGTATTTATTAGAAATCTGTAATGCAGCTTCTGCTTCTGCACAAGATGGAGAACCATCTTCGTGGCAGACCGACCCTTAGCTAGATAAACCAGACCAAATCCCCAAACCATCTGTTTAAAGGCATCAGAGAGCTACTTAAACAACATGGAGCAGAGGGGCTAAGATTGTGGAGAGAGGAGAATCTCAGACACCTGCAGCAGCTTTTTTTCCTGAGGCACTGCAGATTCGGAGTGAATGCAAGATGCTCAGAATCCCAGCTGCTGCTCAAAGAGATACTAGCAGAGCTTTGGGCAGTTTAGCAGGCTGCAAACAAAATTGGAGGCTTGAAGGACCTCAAACGCAGGACCGGTTTCCCCCTCCGAACATTTGCTGAATTTTGAAAGTGCACAGGAGGGGAAGTGGGGAAGCTAAGCTGAAAACAGCAGACAACCTGAGTCTCAAGATGCTGCATATTCAAAGGCTAGAGTTCAGCACCCACCAGGGTCAGGGGTGCTGGGAAATGTACCGGGTTTTTGGTTGAAGTCCGAGAGGCCTGTGTCCTAGAACAGGGGTAGTCTAGAGAAGACTTATCCAAACTGGAAATTAAAGATGAAATAGTGAATGCTTACCCCAAGGGGTGGAAAGAAAGAAGGATGCTTGCTCTCACTACTTCTAAGCCATATGGCCCTGGAAGCCCAAGCCAGTGCAATGATGCAAGAAAGGAAACAAGAGACATAAGAATTGAAAGGAAGAAGCAAAACTGTCATTGCACAGAGATGAAGTGATTTTGTATGTAGAAAATCCAAAAGAACCCACAATAATTTTAAAATGTCAATTTATGACGACCTCTGGATACAAAGTCAACATAAAAAATCAAGTGTATTTCTCTATTTTTTTGCAACAAAGAGAAGATAAAATCTTACAGATATCTTATTTACAGTAATATCAAACAACATTAAATACATACAAGTAAACTTTTCAAAATGTGTGAGGTCTCTAAACTGAAACTACAAAACATTTTTGAGAAAAATTAAAGAAGACCTAAATAAGTGGAGGGATATATGATATTCATTCAGGGAAGACTTACCCTGTAAAAATGTCAGCTCTCTCTAAATCTGTCAATAGGTTCATGCAATTCCAGGAAATTGTGTATGTGTGTATTTGTAAATGAATCAGTAAACTGTAAAATTTATATGAAAAAGAGAAAGCCAAAAATAGCCAAGGAAATCTCAAGGAGGTGGAATGGAGAGTCGGGAAGGCTTCATGGAGAGTTATTTAAACCAAGTCTTAGGGGGAGAGGAGTTAGTGGAATTTTCTTAGGGGCTGGAACCATATCTCCTTTGTTGGAATATTCCAAACACTTACCACAATGCTTGTCTGATGCATAGCAAATGCTCAATAAATATTTGCTAAATGTATGTATGAATGGATGGGTACTTGAGTAAGAGTATTTCAGGTTAAAAGGACCATAGAAGCAGAGGTAGAAAAAAATGAAAATGTATTAGAAAACATGAAAATGTAAAGTCAAATTTTTCTTAGGCTTGTGTGTGAGACACAGCAGGAAAGGGGGCTAGAAAGTTAAGATGGGATCATACTGTGTCGGAACCTGAATGCTAGGCTTATAGGGTTTGGGGTCAATTCTTTAGGCATCTAACATTTTAGAAGAAGGCTGTTTCAAATTAGTTAAGTTGGATCTTAAATTTGGGTCCAGGTTGAGGTCAGGAACGACGCGATGGGAAACAGAGGCCGTAATGCATGAGAAAATATGGTTTGCTATTCATGGGTCCCAGAGAGAGATGGGGGGCCACGAGGGGTCCACGGGAAGTGTGAGAAGCTTCGGGAGGCTCAGCCAGCAGGCAGGGAGCACACATGAAGAGCAAGAGGTCCTGTGGGCTTGTGCCTTTATTGTGGTCCAGGGTTGGAGGTTAGTAGGTTTCCCACGGGAGTCAAGGATTGGTTAGTGTAAAGCCAACGTGTGTGCAAAGGGCAAAGGACCAGGGTCCAACAGTGGCAGAGAGGGTGAGCTTATCATTTGGGACCAGCTGTGGGTTTTGGGTGGAGAGTATGAGTAAGGGTGGTGACCACAGATGGAGTTTGAGCTCTGGGGGAGTTTATGCCTCAGGGCCAGACAGTTGCTTATTACAGAGGCCAAAGGTCAGCGTTGAGGCCAGTGGCTCAGCCAAAGTGAGATGGATGCTGAGACAGCACACAAAAAATGTTGATAGTTATGACCCAGAAAAAATGGTTGGTAGGTGGAAAGATGAACCAGCAGCTGGGTAGTCACACAAAGCCGACTCAATATCTTCTCTCAAGTGCATCATCTTTGCTTTCTATGTCTAGCACTGGTAATAAAATTGGAATGTTTGCTAAGGCCATTATTCCTATATTTAATATAGAGACATCTCCAAATGTTTAAACTGCTTGGCATGCAATTAAAACATCTAAGTGCTCTCAATCAGAGCCTCGAGTATGCCAAAAGCAAAGCATTGTGCTACCACAATGATCCATTCTTGTAGTTTCACGATCCATTCTTCCATTCTAAAGAACAATCTTATAGAAAGTGGAAACTGTCTTTTTCTAAGAACTGTTAGGGATTTCCCTTTTTGCATTGCCTTTTCAAGAACCATTGTAATGATAATCCCTGATGCTCTGGAGATCCTTATATTCTGCTGTGGTTATTTTTCTCGGTTAGTAGCTGGGATATGGATTCAATGAACTCTTCAGCATCTACATTCAGTGTCTTAAAGACACAAAGGTTTATTTACACATCAAAGAAGTCTGAAATAGAGCAGACTGTGATGGCTCTGACCATTTCAAGTTGTCATCTCTTATTAAGATGGCTTTCCAGATGCTCAACTCACACCTCCCCAGCCAGAACTTGGTTCAAAGGCTGTGCCTAGTAACAATAGGAGGTGGGCAATGAAGTGCATTGATGGTCTAGATAAAAATAGGATTTGTTACTAAGGAAGAATATCGATGGATGTTGGGTATGCAACTAGCAGTTATTGCCAAGTGATCCATTCTTGTTTGACAATCCATTCTTCCCTTCTAAAGAACAATTTCATAGAAATGGGAACTGTTTTTCCTAAGAACTGTAAAAACTTTGCCATTGTTCTTGCTTTATAACGCCTCTCTCACTCCTCAGGAGGGTTGATGGAGGGAACTGGAGGTTCTTTGTTTCTTGAGCTGCTTGAAGATGTGGCTTGCAAGTCTGGGCAGAACAAAATGACCATCCTGCATACGAATAGGTGGGAGGTGAGATTTGTAGGCAGGAGGCAGCCATCCTGTGTGCTGAGTGAAAGGGGCCATTCGAGGAGGGCATGGAAGGAAGGGAAGTCTGGCAACCCTGCTGCTAAGAGAAGGGACAGTGGAAAAGAAAGTTCAAATGAAATGAGAACTGAGGCATGACAACACCTTCTCCACCCTGGTATGAAACCTTCAGTTCCATCTTTGAAGGGCTCTCACGCTTTTTGTGCAGGGAGCTTCCTTTTAGTCTTATTTCATAGTCATTCATGTTTCATAGTTTCATAGTCATACAGTGAAAATGTAGACATTTTCTCTGGGTAGTAGACATAGAGATCTCAAGACTAACCAAAAAAAAAAAGGAAAATGGTGAGTATTGAGGAAGAATTTGCTTAATCAAATGTTAAAACACATCATAAAGCTTGAGTATTTAAAACAATGTGATACTAGCTTAAAAACACACAGTTCAATGATACAGAATAGATAGCACTGAAAGAGATTAATATATGCATGAAATTAGCCTATGATGCCTGAAACATTAAATGTCAGTCTCTTATGGAATCCTTCTGTTATCCCCAACAGAAGTTAGGTTCCCCCATAATTCACTATCTACACTATTCTTTGTCTTACAGCCCAAATTGCAATTCACAATCATATGTGTTTACTTAATGTTAATCTCTACTATCACGCTCTAAGCTTCATGAAGAAAGGATTATTTTCATTTTTTGTCACTCTGTAATCAGAGCTTGGCATAGTACTTTGTACTTAGAAGGTACTCAATAAATCTTTGTAAAAAAACTGAATTTATGAATTATTTTAAAAATCTATTCAATAAAATTATATGTTTGAAAAAAACTTAGGTTTCTCACCTTGCATCAGACAGGACACACCAAACTGAATTCTAGATGCATTAAAAATTGCAGAATAAATATTAAAAATTGATATAGAAAATATAACTATAATATATAGTTATTATATATATACAATCAATGGATTATACATAATATATAATATTATAAATATTATTATATTTATATATATAAATATACAATCAATGGAATTATTGATTATAAATATACAATCAATGGAAACAATGACAAAGGCAAAGAAATACATTTAACTATTTGAAACATTAAACTTAGATCTGTAAAACTACACTGTAAAGAAAATTCAAATGCTAACAGCAAAGTGCAGAAATATTTGTAACAAGCATGATAGGAAAAGTTAATATCTTTAATATATTAAAATTCTTTTCGAGTCAATAAGAAAAGAATACCCCTAAAGTAAAATGAGCAAAGTACATGAACATACAATTCACAGAAGAAATACAAATGGCTCAGATTATGATAAAGTAGCACCCCAAGAACTACAAATAAAATTAACTCTCTGCTTTTTTTAATCAAATTGGAAAATATTTAAGTTATTATAATATTTAGTGTTAGTGACCTTGCGGCAAAAAAAGACATTTCATACTGTGTGCTTGGGAGAATAATTAGAGGGACTTTCCTGGAAAGAGATCAAAACTATATATTAAGAGGCTTCATGAAAATTTTCCCATTAGAATCAGAAATTGGATATCTGAAGAACTTTAATAAGTACATGATATTTCACAGATCACATAATTGCAGGGTGAGAACAAAAACTTCTGTTTTTCTATTACTAAATATCCATCTTAAGTCCCCACGTCTCTTGAAGCTAGAAAATAAAAGCCAGCCCATTTCAGTTAAAACTTTTCGGTCATTTTCCGTTTAAACTCACCCACCTTGGAGTCTCCCCTGCTTTCAGCTCTGGGAGGGGGAGTGGGAGAGGGGACGAGGCAGAAAGACTTAGGGAGAGGGGTCTGGGTGCCTGGGCGTGGCCCTGCATCCTCGCAGCTGTCTCCTGCTCCATCCTTCCTCCCATCTGTCTCGGAGTTAGCATCCTCCCCCCGTAACTGCGGTGGGAACCGTCTGCCCGGTTCGCTTCTCCCAGCCACCCTGTTCTCTCTGGTAGGTCAGCTGAGCCGTGGCAGCGCCCTCTCCTGGACGCCAGATGAACAGTCGACATCACGTCCTTCGCCGCGGCGTCCTCCCACCCCGCGTGGCACAATCCTGCAAGCGCGCTGGCTGTGACTGTCACGGCCACCCTGGGTCTGCGTGAGGCAGGGGGAGATGCAAAACTCTCCCATCCTTCCAGGGTGCCGGGAGGACATGGGGCCGCTCCCAGGCCTATCTGCTTAGCCAGCGCCAGCCACCAGCTCAGGCACCACGCCGGTCTTGGCTTGTCTCCAACCCTGGGCACACCCCGGAAAGTGAAGCCCACGTTTCCTCTACTGTTAGGCTTCTCAGAACTTACTTGGGGTGGGAGTGGGTAGTATAGATGTACTATTGGTTTCAATAGGCTCACACTCATATAACTCGGAGACCCATGATCACTGCCTGCCTGTATCTAATGGCTCCCTCAGCCCAATCTCTATTTTTAAAGGGGGAAGTCTTGGGCTCTCCTTCAGCCAGGGACTCCTAAGCTTTAATTGTGCCGTGGGCTCCACTGGTGGTTTGATAAAGCCTGTGTACCCCTTCTCAGAAAAAAGGGTTTAGATGCATAAAATCAAATACCTAGGATGACAGGGGAAAACAAATCAGACTCAAATACTACGTTAAGACCCCTGGTTCCAATCTTTTATTTGAAGTCTATGTCTTGATTCCTTTAAGGTTTAGCTCTCTGAATACAAAACAAAAACTCTTCTGTCTCAAAAAGGCTTCCCCTGAAAACCAAAAATATAGATTTTCAAGATTAGAATCTCTGCCACGAGTTTCAAAACTTAACAAGTAAGACTTTGACTCAGCTCTCTCTTAGTTGTTTTGGTCTCCTCACAGTGCGTGCTGTTGATGAAAAAGGAGAGGAACATTGGTCACCTTAAAGGAAAAAGAATTTTTGTTGATATTTTGCCCCCACATTGTGACAGAATAGTTAGCAGTATGCATGGAAATTTATGGACAAGGATATTTGTTTCATCATGATTTTAATTTAATAAGAAATAAGAAAAATTATAGCAACAGCAATGAATGGTTATATAAATTATATGACAAAATATTATTGAAAGCCATTTAGTTGCCATGAATATTTTTCATCTCATCGGAAAAACCTTATGGTCTAAAGTTAAATGGAAAAAAGTAGGCATCAAATGATAGATGTAATGTTATCAAGAGACAGAGAGAGAGAGAGAGACTGAATAGGAAAAATACTAAGGAAAAATATATCAAATGTTTACAGAGATTATCTCTGAATGATAGAAAAATGAATGTTCCCTTCTTTATGCTCTTCTGAATTTTCTAAATTTTATGTATTTTCTTCAAAATGGAAATATCTTTTCCCCCTGATTATCATATCATTCTTGTGTCTGAAAAAAATTTAAATAAAAAAGATTTGTTGGAAAGTTGATTTTTTTAGCCTTTACCTCAAAAAAGTCTTAAACCAGTCATCATTATGGAAAATAACTAACAAAAGTTGCCAAAGACTGAGAAGAATAAACACACTGTAAAATTTTCACCTCTGACTTGCTTATGTGCTCTGAGTCAAATCTTGCCACCGATGTATCCTGTAGACTTCTGTACAAAGCATCTGGCCCTTGCACAGGAAACCCCTACTGCCCCAGCCAATGATAGCTTCTGAATATTGCAAACCACAGAACTATATGTAGCTCCTTTTTTTCCAACTCAAAACATGTATACAGCACTCATGATTACACCACTCTTTCAATACCAGCAATTTTGAAAACTCAGATGAGAATTACATTTTAGCAGAGGCTATCTTCAGTACAAGATTTGGGTCAGCCTCCATCCTGGCATAGGAGTGTAGGAATAAACATATCCCAAATGGGGCTGGTCTGTCTAAAACTTTTGCTTCCGAATCACCAAATCACAAATACGAGAGGTTCCTCTTAACCATAATTTGGAGAAATGGGCTGGGGTGCCACATCTTTTCTTCTATTTGGATGGAAAAAACATTTTTGCTTTTTAGAAAGACCTGTAAAATTAAAGCAGGTTGATTTCATCTCAAGAAGCCAACGTCACCCAAAGAAAAATTCATAGTGTTTGCTAAGGTTTGTCTGGCAGTTTCATGAAAGGCTCCCCAAATCTTTTAGGAGGCATTCAGCATAAAGTAGACTGCCTGGTGTCAAGAGGGAGAGAGGGTCAACCCCAGCACTTTCTCTGTTTTGTGTTAATTTCTCTTCTTTCCTATTTAGTAATATTATGGCATGAATGACAGCTGGGAGCTGGATCTTTATTTTCCTTTTTCACTTGCACTGTGGCCTTTCCGCTGCAAGGATTAAATTTATCTCCTCTCTCTCTCTCTTTGTCTCTCTGGAGGAAAATAATTGTTTTGTGCAAGACTTCATCTTTTTACATAAAATAATCTGTGTAAAGTGTCTTGTGCATTTCCCAGTGAGTGTGAAGTTAGCTCAAATCTGCCAAAAACAAGTTGAGTCAGCTTCAGAGTTCTGCCCAGTCACGCAAAAGGTGTTCCTGGCCCTCACTGGCTCTGAGAACCATGGTTCCATCAACTCTTTCAGCCACCATTTGGGCCCTGCGCTATTCTAGGAAATTGGGTTATGACAACGAGCCAAACAGACAAGGCGCCCTCCCTTAAGGAGCTTTCATTCTTGAGAGAAAGGACAGAAAATAAAAATAAATATGGACATTTTGTAGGATTGTGTAAGGTGGTGAGTACTATGGAAAAAATAAAAAGTGGCGCCGGGTAAATGGGATTGGGTGGGTGGGTGAGGTTGGGGGCCGGTGGTGATGGTGAGGCTGCAATATTAATGAAAGTCAAAGTAGGCTCTTGGAGAAAGCTGAGACCTGAACCAGAAGGAGTTGGTGCTGGCCAGCCCAGAGCACAGAATCACTGATGCTAAATGCCCATGTTGCCAACCTGGATGCAGTACTTCTGTCTCCCACCCCACTCCCTGCACATTTGCCATTATTCTTCAACCACAAATCAAGTTCTCTTTTGACAACATTATTCCATAAAGCTCCCAGGACACATTAATTCAGACTTGCAGATTTTAGGGATGGGTGTACAGCATCCAGTTTGCAGGTTTGCAAACATCTTTTTAAAGCTGTAGAATCACATATTTAAAAGAAAAAGAAACAAAGGGAAACATAAACAAATAAAGCAAATGGGGCCGCGCTGCAGGCCACCACTCCCCAAGCAAATCCCGAAAACACTCCCAGGAGTACATTTGAAAACCATGGATTTAGTCGAAGCACTTCTATTTATGAGAAAATTGATACCCAAAAAGGTCAAATGATTTGTCTAAAGCCACAGAAAACAGGACTGAGGCTCCTTGTCTACATTACTCTTTCCACCAAGAAATGTTAACCCTCAAATTAAAATATACATAAATTTCAGAGATAGAAATGATAGACTTCCTTACAAGCAACTTATACACTCAGTTTCAAAAGTCCTGAAATTTTACAGTATAGTATACCAGTTAGAGTTTTATGATTTTCATTATTCTTAGTTTTTAATTATTTACGGGTTTTCTTTCAGTATAAGAAGTTATTCCTGTCCTTTTTAATCAGATGGAATTTCCCTCTGATATTTAGTAAATAATGGCAAAAAAGGTTCTTGATCGCTTCTACCTCTCTAATTTTTAAAATACACTCAGCTTTTTAAAGATTTGCTAGTATTGCCCAGGACAGAATTAGAGATATCCAAAATGTTCTTAATGCAATACAGTTCTGATAATGTAGGTTCATTTTACGTGCTACTGGAATCTTAAATCAGGTTGTATTCTTTGGAAAATTCCTTTTAAGACCTGTAATTGGTTGCATCCCACACAATGTGGAGGAGTTGGATATTTAATCAACAGAGCTACACAAATTAAGAAATTTAGGTTCAAAGAAGATGAGAATAGAAGTAAGGTGGAGGAGACTTAATTATCTGTTTTAGCCAACAAGGTTGATTAAATCAACTAAATCATAGTCCACTCTCTCCTTTATATCAGAATACAAAGAAACAGGCCTAAGTTCTTTCTACTCTGGGAAATCTATCTGTTCCTGATTGGAAAACTGGATAGAGATAGACTGATGAGTACTGCTTCTTGAGTACACATCATAGGAATTGCTTTATTAATTCAGGAAATTAATTACCCTTATGGCTTCAAATACATTTTTAATGGTATGTCTTCCAAGTCTTTACCCTCAACTCTGCTCCTTCCCTTGGATGCTGAAATTCCCAGCTTCCTTGTTGGCCACTTCAAATGTCCATCACCTCAACCTCCACATGTCCAAAACTGAACACCACTCTCAACTTCTTGATTTCCCTTAAAGGCACTAACATTGTTCCGGCCACTCAAACAGAAAGATCCGGCATCATCTTTGGTTACTCACTGCTCTAATTCTGTCATTCAATGACTTTCTTTGTTCCTATAAAATCTAATTTTGAAACCAGTTTCACGTTCATCTTTCTTTTCAATGCCCGCTGTCAACACATGGATTTGGCCCTAACACCTCTTCCTTACAAGTGCCATTGGAGGGGAAGTTCCATGGATGTCAGACACAATCATATTGTGTTCTGTCTCAATACAAAAAGTAAAATTGCATGGTGGGGAAAGTAGTCTCTTCTAGTTCTGATTGTCTCTTCTCCACCACTCACACATTTCAGTTCAATTAGTCTAAATTCCAATTACCACCTGAACTACTTCAAGGCCCTCCCAGTGCTTCTTTCTCAACTCAGTTTCTTCATAATCCATCTACACACTGCTACCTGAGGCAACTTCTTTATGAAGAACTCTGATAACTCAAACCTCTACTCAGAAGCAGAGATTCATCCTAGCAATCAAGGCTCTTCAGAAGATGACCCCAACTTTACTATTGTCAGTTGTAAAAGACCCTACCATTGCTATGAGCACAAGCGCTTTCAGAATCCCGTCATCCTTGCTCCTGAAATCCAAGCAAAGCTCAGTCCTTTTTTCCACATCTTTCTTTCCCTGTAATTCCCTCAATCACCTCCACCTCTGTAATTTGGTATTTGTTGTTCTTCCTATAAACCAAAGCTTCATAATACTCTTTCTTCCTTCTCTATCATCACATTTTCAACCCACTTACATATTACTTATAGATAGATTTTTTGTATTATTATCTTATTTGAGTTTTACTATTTTTATGCCAGAACTGTGAAATGCTTAAGATACAAACTAGTAAATAAAAAATGAAAAAGAAATTTCAGGTGGAAAGTACATTTTATAAATTAAAGCAAAAGCCAAAGATCTAGGGAAAGCCAAAAAAAAGCAAGATAAGCTATAACTGTTCTTACTCAAAAAATAAAAAATAAAAAAATCTGGAAATACCCAGAGAGCTACTCTTCCGAGCCATATTCTCTGATTAGCTTTGATTATGTCACTGTTCCACTCAAAAGCAATGGCTCCACATTACCTACTTAAGGAAAACTTTCTCAAGTTAGGGTGTAATGTTTCTGAACCTGCCAAACCTCTCCTTCCAGTCTTTCCTTTCACTAATTCCATTTATGTTTTCTGCACTTCAGCCAATGTTCCAGAACACGCTCCTCACTTTGGGTTCCCAGGCCTTTGGAATTCCCCCATTCACCAGCCTTCAGAAAAATCTGAAACTCTGCCTTCTAAAGAAGTCCTTTGTGTATCTCTACAGCCACACCACCCAGTTTTGGACTCCTGTAGCATCTTTTTCTTGTTCACCTGTCCAGTCATTTCTTCACTGAGCAGCTCAGGAGAAGTTTATTCCTAGAGAGTGAAATTAAACACTAAAACTAACTTCATATAGAATATCTCTAAGTGGTCCAGTGGTGTGAAGGATTTTATTATTTCCATATATCCTTGAGTTAAAAGACTAAGAGAATTAAGTAACTTGGTGGAATTCAAACCCAGATATATAATTTAATAACCAATTATCTTTCTTCAATTATCTTATTATAAATTGTTTTTTGTGGTCATTTATGCTTATTATCCCTTCTAGGCATCAACCCTCTGAAGCCAGGGGCGATATAGCCCCTACCACAGTCTTGTACGTGGTATTTGCTAATTGAAAGCTCATTGCATTGAATTGAATTGTATTGATTTGATTTGAATTCTAGAGATTGCTTGGTTTGACCACCTGGTTTTCTATGCTGGTCATTCTCTTCTGATCTTCTGTTCTTTATATTCTTGCCAGAAACCTTTCTGCTAAATATTCTTATCCCCTGGTATGGGTTTGCCAAATGTCTTTCTATATATGGTAGTTTGTTTAGTGTCTCTGACTAGACTTACTCTTTGAGGTGTTTTTTTTCTCTCTCTCTCTAAACTACCTGCTTTTTTTGTGCTTAATTACTTTACACTCTTTGTTCATTCATCAATGTTGCATCCTCTTGAAAGCATCGACTAAGTAATTTCTTCAGTGATATATGGTGTAAATAACAGCAGCAAAACGACTCTCACTCATTTTAGATTCTAAGAAACTTCTAAGGCTAAGTATCAGAGATAGAAGTGTTTGTAAAATCAGAAGTCTATCTCCGTCAGGGCAAATGTATGATAGAAACTAGACAAGACACTCATATGGGCCCAAGAGAAGCACATATTTGAGATACGCATTTTTAGTATAAATATTTGCTAACCTATCCCATGATTTTTAACTAGTCCAGCCTCAGAAATGGATTTGTCTCCCTAAAAATGCCCATTAAATCAAATCCACCTAATTTCATTAGTATTGTCAGAGATCACAGCATGTTTAAATTCTCTTGAACTGGCCTTACTCCAAGGTCAATAACTGAGAGCATGAGTCTGAGATCACAGGAATAGAAGACTCTTATCTTTGGCTAGATAGTGCTAGAGTCTGGGTATAGAAGAACCTTGTGGAAAATATTCCTTGAATAGCAACCTTGCATCTCAATTGACATCACATTTTTACAAGTTCATTTAAAAATGTGATTAAAATTGACAGACACCATACAGACAAATTAAATATATCTCTGAAGGAAGATGACAATATTGTGAGTGTATGTTCATAGTGAATGGATGTGGTGAGAAAACACTGAAGTCTGTGGGGATAGGTAGAAGAGGGGCAGGGGACAATGTCAACTGAAGTAGATTCTGAGCGAGAAGGCTAGAGAGAGAAATAACTTACAAGGGAGGAGTTTTTTTACTCTATGCCTCGGCATTGTAATCCCAAACAGACGTATTCCTACCGAAACGATGGGAAATGTGACCCATTAGGGAGTGTAGAATTTAGCCTTTAATTTATTTTCCCTTTGATATATAATCATCATCGCCCACAGCAGGTATGAATTTTATTAACTTAATTTGCCATTAGTTCAAGAAGCCATACATTTCCTTAAAATAAACTCATTTTAAAAACTGGAAGAACATTTCCAGCCTTAAAAATGCAAATATGTCACAATTTGGCTGCATTCAGCAAATTCTTAGAATCAATCAGCTGAAAACAGAGTAATTCTATTACTGAAGAGGGAACTGAAAGCATGCAAATTGAAACCAGAATAAACAATGAAATGTAAAAAAGAAGTATACAATATTTATGAGAACATCTTACTTGAATGACTATGATATTATAATTAGTTAAATTTAACATTATGATAGGATATAGAACATTTAACCTGCCCCAGACATGAACTAGCTTCTTCAACAATGCATATTCTGGATCTGGTTAAGTCACATAAATAATAATTTATATGTGATCACATTTTCCATTTTACGAAATGCTTTTACACACCTTACCTCATTTTCCGCTTATATATACACACACACACACAAACCTTTAAGATGTGAGTGGCATTGTGGTAGATTAAATTATGCACCCCAGCAAAAACTTGCTCTTAATCTTAATCTCAATCTCAATCTGTGATCCTGTGGATATGAACTCAAGTATATAACTAGGACTTTTGAAGATGTTATTCTTAGTTAAGGTGTAGCCAACTGAACCAGGGTGGGACTTAATCCATACAGCTGAAGCCTTATAAAGAGAAGAACCCAGAAGCCGGAGGTCAGAGAACCATGAGAAAAGCCAGAAGTTGGACATCTGCAGAAACCTGGGGAGCAGACAAAAAGAGAGGACACTGCCATGTGATGGGAGACAGAGATACAAGCCAAAGAACCCCACAGATTGTCGGCAACCAGCACCTGAACACTACCAACTCTGGGAGAAAACAAGCCTTGATGATATCTTGACTTTGAACTCCTTCTCCAGAACCATGAGCCAATAGATTCTTGTTGATAGCCAAACCCATTGTGTGTTATCTGTTGTAGCAGCCTGGCAAACTAAGACAAGTATAGATACCATAATTCTAATGAAGGTCTCTTAATACCACACTTTCCCAACAGCCTGCACAAAATCGAAAGGCTGTGTAGCTCTCTATTTAGACTTCAGTTGATTCTTTGGCTTCACAGCCTTAGTCAGGCCACGTAGCCCTGAGAGGCACGTGTTTCCCAACTAAAACATGACCTATTTGAATTTCACCAGAGATGTTGAAATATTGACCTTGTGACCTGTGAGATAACTTGAAGATTTTGCCAATTCAGACGGAGGCAGGTGGATAAAGAAGCAATAGCCTCATGCTCCTTAATATTGGAATGGCCTGGCATCCTGGGAATTTGCTTTGCTTTGTTTATTGGGCAGGTGTCATCCTGGTTAAGGGCTGTGGGGTCAGGAAAGCCTGGGTTCCAAAATCTGCTCTGTCCTTTCTTAGCTGATGGAACTTGGGCAAATGATATAACCTCTCTGGGCCTCGGTGTTTCATCTGTGAAAGAGAACTGTAATGAAGTGATATAATGCATTAAAGTACACAGCACAGTGTTAAACACTCGAGGACCATTAAGAGGGGCTCTGTCCTCTGGAAATTAGGGGACAAGTCAAAGCCATATTATCCTCAGTAGGAAACTGGGTGGTTCTCAGATGTAGAATGACTCTTTCTACAATGTGAATCTTTCCATGCACAGAGCGCTGGTGTAGGAGGCCAGCACATGTGGATTCCTGTGAGAACAACCCTAGAGTAGAAAGTTCCGAGAGCAGCACTGTCCCGGCAGTCTGCATATTTGTACTTTGTAAAAGTCTCAGGTACCTTGGAGGAAAGAGAGAAGATGAAAACAGGTTGCACAAAATACAAAACTAAGCACTAAAGTACACAACCCAGAGGGTGAAGGACTCACCCAGAAGTTGCTGAATCAAAGACGACTCCGTGGAGGAGATGAAATGAAAAGTTGAAGCACAGCTTCAAAGATGTGTCTTTATGGTTTGACTGTGTCATGTGGCAGATGCCACAGGAGAGACCCAACTCAGATTCAAGTGAATTTTCACATCATTTCTGGAGGTTGAAAGACAGGTTTCCTTCACCATACGGACCCTCCCACCACCCCCCCAACCCCAGGGAGAGGCAGTAGGTAACCAAGTATATGTCAAATTCCCCTAATTTTAAAGGTACCCTGTTCTCACAAGAATGTATATGATGGTCTGACTATTACCATTTAAAAAGCCCTTTCATGAAAACAAACAGGATTGCATTTAAGGGATGATTAAAGCGGAATGGGGATGTGTGGTACTTGTCTAAATGTAATCTAACTGCGCTATTCATTTAGTGAGGAGTCTAATTACTAGCTCTATAATTACACTATTTAAGAAAATTGTTTTAGTGATGGTTTTATTAAACCAACTTGAGACAATTTTTGTGCCAACATGAGCAGAACAAATGGAATTTAATTTCAAAACAGGGGCACAGGAAGGTTACCCTGGAGAAGAAAACCTCATGAGCTGGACGGTAGATTTTAAAGGCTGTGCAGAAGGGAGTACGGGTGGCAAGGAAACAAGCCTGCACTGCACCAGGAGAGATTTAGGTGGCCATTCAGAGAAACTTCCTGACTCAGATTCTTGAGAAAAGAATTTGCAAGGGAAGGAAGCTTCATGGCTTCTCAAGTTCCTACTTTTAAGAGGATGTGCAGTGAATCTTCCTTGCTTGTTCTACATGAAGCTGAGTTCAAGGTGTAGCGACAGCCTAACCTGGGAGCTTGTTAGAAATTCAGACTCTTTCACCCTGACCCAAACTCCATCAGAATCTGCATTTTTGACAAGTTCCCAAGGTGAACATGCACACATTAAATTTTGAGGAGAGGTACAGATGACCAGTCTGCAGTTGCAAATTGGAATTTTATTCTATTTTTCTATTTTTCAATGCAATACTTGCTTGATAAAGGAAAAAAGAATATGTGTGTAATAGTTTAAGGAGAAAAATATATCTGCAATCTTGCTATGCTGAGAGGATACCCGTTAACATTTTGGTGATTTCTCTTCCAGGCAGTTTTTGTGTATATGATTCTACATTTGCATTCCCTCTATAAATACAGTCTTACTTTTTTTACTTAATGTTGTAAATACTTACTGTAATCTAACCAACTCCTATTGACATTTGTCTGCCTTATATTTTAAAAGTTCTTATTTACCTCCTACTGAAAATGAGAAAATTCTCATAGACTGATGAGAATAAGTTTTCTCTAACTTTCAGTAACTAACAGAGTTACTGGCATAGTTGAATTTCAACAGTTTTTATCCCATTTATGTAATTAAGAATTGAAGTCCAAGTGATTTTCATATATAAATATTTGTAAATAGTGGAGAGAAGTTCATGACATATGCTAAATTTAAAAACATGGACATATATACATTGAAATGTCCTTAGTGAATCTATCCCGGGCAGTGGGAAGAGGGTTAGGTAATTTGTTATTATTATTATTTGCTAATTTATAATTTCCATTTTTCTAAAATGAACATGCATTTCCTGTGTAATCAAAATGTTATAAACAAGGCGAAGTATTTAGCTTAAAGAAAAAAATAATCTTTAATAACTGAATTGTAAAAAGAACCTCTATTAATTTATGACTGAGTCTTCCCCCAATTTGTTAATCTTTGGTCAAAGCGCAGACTACTGAATCATCAGAAGAGAAATCTGCAGCTCCACTGAAATTCTTTTGTCATGCTCACCCATGCCAAGCCCCAGTCCAAAGCCTGGGGAGCAGCAAACTCCTCCAATGATATCCAGAGGCAGGCTCAAAGCACGCAAGTTAACAATTTATTATTTATTAAATGCTCTTATTAAATTATATCTCATCTATGCATAAAGGCTGAAGGAAACCAAAATCAACAGGCATTTCTCTAACAAATCAGTTTTGAGGTAAGTAATACTGTGTGCTGACAACACACTGTTCTGGAACGTCCTGCACTAGTTCTCTCTCCAACTTCCACAACCCCTTGAAAAAAAGACACACATCAGTGTCCCGGCCCAGCTTTGGGCTTCTTCAGGAAAAACCGAGCCAGCTTGCTTTCAATTCCTCTGGTATTTAAAGCACATTTATTTCATCTAGCGTGACTTTCATGAGAGGTGGAAAACAAGAAAATGAAACAAAACAGATCTCATCAAACAGCTGTGTGATGTGGGGCAAGTTACTTAACATCTCTGTGCCTCGTCATCCTCATTCTGCAAATTATGGATTATGTTTCTTGCTAATAGGTTGTTACAAACAGTAAAAAAGTGAACACATGTTGAGTGCTTCTAGGAGTACTGATCGTGAGTGCTCAATAAATTTTGGCTGTCAGTAGCAGTCATCTTAATGCGACAATGATATTATCTCTTGTAAGTTATCTCCTACATCTCTTAATCGATTTGATGCTTCAACAGACATCTTTGGATTGTTTGTTTTTCCCACTGTTGTGTCCATTCTCACTCCTGCCTGCTTTCTAGGTTCTAGCAGCAACTTCGGATCTTGCTAACCTGATTTTACTAGATTTCATTTGCTCATGTAGCAAAATTCACTGAAAGCCCATTAGGGGCTGTACTCCCAAATACGCTGATTCTTTTAAGCGACCACGAAGTTATTGATTTGCTGAAGAAGTTTGTGATGACTCCTCTATGTTTCCATGTGTTTATCTGAGACCAAATACAATAGCCTAGTTATATTTCCTGGGTGAATGCTTGCTTTTTTTTTTTTTTTTTTTTTTCCCTTTTCTTTTTCAAAAGAGTAAAAATAAATAAATAAATAATGTACAGGAAATTATAAGTCTGCCATCAACTGGCTCTCAAGGTGCCCCACTGGATATCTGAAAGAGTAAATGCTTTCACACTTATTCTATTTTTGCATGTTATGGTTTCTCTCTCTCAAACTGGTTTCTTTTTTCTTTTTTTAGCTGAGGTCTGTTTTTCTTAAGCAAACACTGCCAAGGGATTACAGCGGGTTCATGGTACTAATAACAGAAAGGGTTTTTCTTTTATTCATCATTCATCTGCAAACTTGCAGAAAGTGTCGCCTCTGTTCTGTGCCTTTGCCTCCTTAGGGGTTAGTGTGGTGTCTTGTGTGGGCTCATAAACATTGATCTCCTGGCCACCCTGTGGCAGCCTTCTCCTCTGCCACGGTCAGCAGAGGCTCTGCAGGTGCAGGGCTGCTGCCAAGATGCCATTTGGTTCTGAAGCATATTTGTAATCAAGACAAGCTTCAAAATTTGCCCAGCCTGGTGAATCATGAAAATATGGGCACCTTGTTAAAAAAAAAAAACTATTGCAAATTTCAAGATGACAGCGGCATGGTATCAAACCAAATGAGAGGCCCTTCTAGCACAGGGTCCTGTGCAACAGCGCAATTTGCCCACCTGTAAAACGGGCCTTGTACATAGTCTTTCTCACTCTTAACTTTTGGCTACATTGATCTCCAGGTCACAGCTGAGGTGTCCTCTGTCCCTTCCATTGACTTGGGTGGTCATTGCACTGAAGTTCAAAAAATGTGCTCCATAACATTTTGCAATGCGTGCTAAAACTTGCCCAAAGCAGTGTTGCCTTGTGCCTTCAGGTCTCTGGAACCAACATGCATCCATGGAGCTGCAATGGAAGGGATCCCACTGTAGAAGCCTCAATTGTCCCACACCCTTCTTGAGGACACCCTTCCAAAGCAACCTCTGGAGCATTCTGATCCTGCCAAGATTCACCACAACCTGAGCTTGTTTTTTTCCCAATTCAGGGTAAGTTTCTGGGAGGAAAACATGGAGGAAAAATTATGAAAAGATTGCACATAGATTATTGTTCAGCAGATAATAAAATATATTTGGGGAATCTAATATTCCCAGCATAATGCTAGGTACTCTTAATTAGCACAAATGCAGTCATGGATCTCCTAAGAATCTTTTAGGGGAAGCAGACATCAAATAAATGAAACACAAGGTAGACAGCAATCCATCCTTAGGTTCTGTGGTATAGAAAATACACTGAGGACATTCAAGGAAGGGAAAGCTCATTGTGAGCTGGAAGAGGATGTTGGGAAGAGACATGAAACTATCCAAAAAGGAGACCGAGTTTGAAGTCAGGGGTTTTAAAAGATGGGTAAAAATCAGGTTGTGAAAAGGAAAGGAGGATGCAACTGCAATTGAGATGCAAAGTTGATTTCAGTTTAAAAATCTGACGACACTGTGCATCTAGTTGTAAGGAATGGTGCCAGCAAATGAACAGAGTTGGGGACACAGTGAGTTGAGAGCAGAAAGGAGATGTGGCCTGACTGCTTTGCAAAATTTATACTGAAGAGATAAAAACGGACCAAATATGTGATAGCTCAACACAGTAGAGTTTATGTCATCCTCTTGCCACTGCCTAGGGCTGTTCTAGGTCACTGCAGGCAGAAGGGAAGGGTTTGGGCTCTGGGAACTGAATATTTGCTATTGTAGACTTGAAAGAGTGCCAGTGGGAGAGACGCTTTTGAGAGATGAGCCTTGAGCTCTTCAAATCAGGCTTCATTAGGAGCCCAAGTGTACAACCTTCCCAGTCCAGATCGAAAACTTCCCATGGCTGTTTTTTCTTTTAGGGTAGGGCCAAGGTAGGACTAGTAAACTTGAGATGTAGACAAAATTTATTTTAAAAGTGTTATAGGATTTAAGAAATCTGAAAAGGCCTTATAAACTGTCTCATCAACTCCCTCATTTAATGAATGGGGAAACTGAGGCCCAGAGAAATTTAAACCTTGTCCATAGTCACTTACTGGCTCCCAAAGCTCCTCTGGTGCCTTCATCCTTCTGTTTATTAAAAAGTCCACCTAGTAACGTCATTTTGAAGATATTCTGAGCTACTAAATCATGATCTCATATTAATGATTTAAAAATAGGAATATTTTTCATTTTTCAAAATGAAGCTCTAACGGTACTATTATAGGCAACAGTGAAAAGCCAAAAGAGGGGGTATTTGGTGGTGTTTGGTAGAAGGGATGAAAGGAACCTGGCTAATTCCTCAAAACCACATCATCACATGGCTCATGATGGCACCTATAGAAAATGGCAGTATTTGTAAAGCACACTGACATAAACTAGAGAGACTTCTCACTGTGGACATAATTGGCTGGGGGCTCAGCTGCCCCAGGTGCCCTGGGCTGTCCCCCAGGCTGAAGGGTCACACCAGTTGGGAATCTTCAGTCTGGCCCCTCCCCAGCTCTGCAGCACGTGGGGGAGCTTTGTTTGCTTAACCCACTGGGGTGGAATAAGGAAATCCCATTTGTGGCTGAAACCCCTAGAGGTATGTGATCTTTTGCTATTTATCTGGAACTGAATACTGAGTTAGCTGGGGGTTAGGAAATAATCCAATCAAAGAAATAGTCTGCCCGCTTGAACTCACCCCGGGACTGGTGTGAGGCTTCCTGTATTTCCAAGTCTGTTCTCCTCCAGTGGAGATGTGATTATTTGAGACAAGATTTAGGGGGCTTGGAATTCCAGCCTCACTAGGGCAGCCCCTTGTGGATGGTGCAGAATTATTTGCTACCATGTATCTCCCCAGCTCCATACCCAATTCAGTTTTAAATCACTGGAGACATGGTGAAATGAATTTGCCTCCACTGAGCTGTGTATTCAATCAACCAACCAAGTAGCAGGGATGGTTTGACCAGCTTATTGGAAAGCAAAAAACAAAACAAAACAAAAAGCCAAAATATAAATATAAATGGAACAGTTTCCTTAAAATCACAGTGAGTGCTCTAGTTGTAATGAAAGATGACTAGAAGAAATGCAAATAAACACAATGGTGATCACTAATTCAGCCTAACACTTCAGATTCACTAGGAAGTAGCGGCAAGTCACTAAGATGGACAAGTACTTGAGGGTCCATTTTTATTTTACCAGTGTATTAATTCTTTTCAGGACAGACGAGGTGCTGGCTGAACATACTGAACTTTCTACATGGTTTTCCTATTTATTCTATCCCCAAAGTCTGCAGTGGGTACGTGATATGAATGTTTATCCCAGGGGAAAATAGCTATGGAGAAGCAATTTCCAATCTACACTAGTACTTGTTTCCTTTGTCTGCTATTAACTCACCGTATTGTTTGTTCAAATGTCTTCCTGTACCACTTGATCATAACCTATTTGCAGGCAGCAAGGATGCTACTTTATTCACCACTGTGTCTTAGAAGACTGCAAAGGACCTGCCCGTAAGTACATTTAAGTATTGGTTGAATAAATTAATGAAAGAACAATGTGCCAAAGAACCATCTTTAATATTTTGTGGTTGTAATAGAAATACATGTTTATTAGAACAGGTTTTAAAGGCTTTATTTAAATTATAGAAATTAAATAAGTTATTAAATTAGGAATTGGTAGGATCATTTCTAACTCACCACCACCACCACCCCTTTAAGCAAAATCACATTTACAGGAAACAGAATCCACGTTTGTCTCTCCTATTTTAAATGGATGAAAGGTGTCCAACAGAAGCATAAAATAAAAATTTAACTTGTAAAAGCTGACATACATGTGTGAGGATGTATACATATGCATGTATCTATTCCTGTACACATGTCAAAATTAAAATGTTTATTTTTTCAGTTTTAATTAGACATACATAAAAGTATTTTTGAGAATTTACTTCCCCTTGTGACTTGGGTAGCATTGTATAGTTGAAAAAACTTGAGAATGGAGTCAGGAAATTAAGCTCTCATTATTATCTTGTTCTGTGAGCTTATATTTGTGCAGTGTAATTCAATACTATTTTTCAAATATTTATTAAAAGCCTTGTGCAAAGGAGAAGCTAAACTTGCATATAATTGTGCCTAAGCATCTCCCTGAGTGCCTCTTTGTTGCTCAGATGTGGCCCTCTCTCTCTCTCTAACTAAGCCACCTAGGCAGATGATCTCGCTGCCCTCCCCGTACATGGGACATGATTCCCAGGGGTGTAAATCTCCCTGGCAACGCAGGATATGACTCCTGGGGATGAATCTGGACCCGGCATCGTGGGATTGAGAACATCTTCTTGACCAAAAGGGGGATGCAAAATGAGATGAAATAGTTTCAGTGGCTGAGAGATTCCAAATGGAGTCGAGAGGTCACTCTGGTGGACATTCTTATGCGCTATATAGATAACACCTCTTAGGCTTTAATGTATTGGAATAGCTAGAAGTAAATACCCGAAACTACCAAACTCCAACCCAACAGTCTGGACTCCTGAAGACAATTATATAACAATGTAGATTACAAGGGGTGACAGTGTGATTGTGAAAACCTTGTGGATCGCACTCCCTTTATCTAGTGTGTGGATGGATGGGTAGAAAAACGGAGACAAAAACTAAATGAAAAATAGGGTGAGATGGGGGGGGATGATTTGGGTCTTCTTTTTTGCTTTTATTTTTTATTCTTGTTCTGATTCTTTCTGATGTAAGGAAAATGCTCAGAAGAAGATGGTGGTGATGAATGCATAACTATATGATTGTACTGTGAACAGCTGATTGTACACCATGGATGGTTGTATGGTATGTGAATATATTTCAATAAAACTGAATTTAATTTAAAAAAAAAAAGCCTTGTGCAAAGCATTGTGTCTGAGGAGTCATTTAGCCTTTCTGGATCTTAATTTCTTAATCTGTGCAAAAGTTATAACAGTACCTGTATAACATGTGGGATGCAAGAAAGTTTTGAAATGATAATTAAGACACTTCAAAAAAGACTGCTAGTACCTACTTTTATGGAAGTTGCAGACTTATCTCTAAATAGTGTTACTTCAATCTGTTGCTGCTCCAAACTGGACTGGGTGGTCTCAATTCTTAGGTGGGAGTTGGGTGGGGCATGTGATGCTAACACACTCTTTTTCCTGCCATGATCTCTGTTGGTTCCTCTCAGGAGTGATTCTGATTTTTCATATTAACTACAGTCACTCAGATGGGACAAAAACCTCTCCACTTTGAAAGCTCATTTTTCCTACCCACTTGATGTTTTACTTTAGTGCCTTGAGTTAGCTCTAGATATATAGGACCCATGATAGTGAAATTGGAAAAGAGCTCCTATATCCAGCCAAAAGTTGCAAATGAATTAGTGGGTAGTGAAATCTATTTAATGGATTGAGACTACATTTAGAAAAGATAGGATAGAATAGAAAGCATCAGAGTTCTTTCCACATGGTGATGGTTAGTATTGCTTTGTGAAACTTTTGTTTCAGTTACATGTGTATGTCACAGTGTGAAAAGTGTTCCTTATTGTCACACATTAAAAAAAAAATACTGATAGTTTCATTTTCTGATCTGACAAATGAAAATCATGAAGCCCAGGAAAGTAAAATGTTAGGGTCACATATTTATAGAGACATCTGGAAAAAAAAAATTCTGATCTCCAGACTTCCAGTCTAGCTTCTTTGTTTTTTTTTTTTTTTCATTTTTAAGAGCTGACATCATTCAATAGAAAGAATAATGAATATGTATACACAGGTTCCAATCCATCACAAATTGTATAACTGTGAGTTGCTTCCTCTCTATGCTTCACTTTTCTCATCTCTAAAATAGGGTTAATAATACCTGTCCATTTCCTTACTGGATAGTTGGGAGAATTACGTAATACCTATGAAACAGAAAAATCACAAAACAAAAAAAATGCACTTGCACATATATATATTCTCAATATTCTTATTTTGTTTTCTTTCCCCTTGAAGAGATATTTCCCATACTTAGTGTCTCCTTTTCTCTTACCTCTTTATTTGTTTCTTAACTAAGTCATTCTTTGGTCCTCTCCATATTCTCTATCTTTGAACATCCTCTGACAATAAACATAACTATTTGCATTTGCAAATGTATGATAATTTTAAAAGCATTTCTCCTTAGATTAGCTCACTTGAAATGCATAATAAGCTGAAAGAACTCCAAGTATACCATATATATATATGAGTCACATGAAATATTAATTTTTGATCAATCTATTATTTCAAGAAATTCTTGTTCTGTGAAATTTGTTTTCAACTTAATTAATTTTCACCAAATTGCTTTCAACCAGGGTGCTTCTATTGAATTATATATACTGATGGCATCTATGTCTAAAATCTGTAATTTTCTCAGCCTACACCTGCTCATTTGGTAACTCACCTTCTCTCCTATTTCCAATTATCTTTTTCTTCAGAGCACTATGAAATCAGTCTGGACTACACCTTCTGCAAGATGTCACCTGCTAACTGTTTTATTAGTCCCCTAAGACCAACATGGCAAAGAAGATACCGCATATCATTCCATTAAAGAAAGAAAGAAAGAAACAAAACCCCCAAACAGTGGCTTCTTTAACACGGGGTCTTCACCAAGAGCAGTTCTGAGACATGACATCCTCTCTGTGATCAGATACCTCATTGTTTGCTTGAAAGTCCATAGCTTGTTGACATCTGTCCAAGTCCATGCCCTCCCTATTGTGAGTGTGAAAGTGGCTAAGTGATAGCACAGACATTGATGTGATTGACAGTGCCAGTGCCAAGGAAATGTGCAGAGGACAAAGCTGTCAGTCTGCATCAGATCAAAGTGAGGGACCTTAAGCAACTGTACAAGGTTCCAAATATCACTGGAAATATAACAAGTGGAAATGGTTTCATCTGCTACAAAAACAAGAGAAATGTATTGCATGAAATGAGTATATGGCTTGGGTGGGTGTGGGGCAGGTATGTTTCTCACTGGACAGGCCATCTAAAGAGGGGCAGGTACGGCCAACAGTAGGGCTTCTGTTCTGCAATACGGGGTGTACAAGTTTGGGGTGCAAGTCAAATTGTCTCCGACAAAGGAGAAGCTTGGGAGCAAGGCCACCAGCCTACCTCTTTCTCCATCCTTCCCCCAGAGAGTATTCAAGTCTCACTCCCAAATAAATACCAAAATAATAATAATAATAATAATAATAATAATTTAAGAATTTGAATTTAAGGAAACACCAAATTACTGGCTGCTCAAAGTGCTCATGTATATAACTCCCACTCTGATTATTGGTAGTTACTTTAAAAAATCATTTGAGATGTTACTTTAGAATCTGAATCTTTTAAGTGAATATTTTAAAACACACTTCATCTCAGTTTAGCTGTAGTTGAGTGCATTTGTTTAACAAACACTTACATATACAATGGAGTCACATCACACACACTTTAACTTAAAACCTTATCTCCTCACCAGTCAAGGCAGATGTAACTCTCTGTCCATCTTCCCTTAAACACAAGGAATTTTATATTTATCTTAAAGATGGGATGGGTTGAATGGTGGAAAACAGTTGGATGGTTCCTCAAAAGTTAAACATAGAATTACCATATAAGCCAGCAATCCCACTCATAGGTATAAACCTCAAAGAACTGAAAGCAGGGACTCAAGCAAATACCTGCTCACCAGTGTTCATAGCAGCATTTTTCACAAATAGCCAAAAGGTGAAAATAACCCAAGTGTCCACTGACAGATGACTGGATAAACAAATTGTGGCATATACATACAATGGAATATCATTCAGCCATAAAAAAGAAGGAAGTTCTGATTCATGCTACAGTGTGGATGAACCTTGAAAACTTTATGCAAACTGAAAGAAGCCAGACACAAAAGGACAACTGTTGTATGATTCCACTTATACAAAGTATCTAGAATGGATGGATCCCTAAAGACAGAAAATATACTAGAGATTATCAGGGTTAAGGGGAGTGGGGAGCTATTGCTTGATGGGTACAGAGTTTCCATTTGGGGTGATGGAAAAGTTTTGGAAATAGACAGTGGTGATGGCTGTACCATGTTGCAAATATAAGTGCCATTGAATTTTTTTTTTATATTAAATTCAGTTTTATTGAAATACATTCACACACCATACAATCATCCATGATATACAATCCACTGTCCACAGTATGATAACATAGTTACGCGTTCATCACCACAGTCTATCTCTGAACATTTTCCTTACATCAGAAAGAACCAGAACAAGAATAAAAAATAAAAGTGAAAAAAGAACACCCAAATCATCCCCTCATCCCACCCCATTTGTCCTTTAGTTTTTATCCCCATTCCTCCACTCATCCATACACTAGATAAAGGGGGTGTGATCCACAAGGTCTTCACAATCACACTGTCACCCCTTGTAATCTACATTATTATATAATTGTCTTCAGGAGTCCAGACTGCTGGGTTGGAGTTTGGTAGTTTCGGGTATTTACTTCTAGCTATTCCAATACATTAAAGCCTAAGAGGTGTTATCTATATAGCGCATAAGAATGTCCACCAGAGTGACCTCTCGACCCCATTTGGAATCTCTCAGCCACTGAAACTATTTCGTCTCATTTTGCATCCCCCTTTTGGTCAAGAACATACTCTCCCATGATGCCGGGTCCACATTCATCCCCGGGAGTCATACTCTGCATTGCCAGGGAGATTTACACCCCTGGGAGTCGGGTCCCACGTAGAGGGAGGGCAGCGAGTTCACCTGTCGAGATGGCTCAGTTAGAGAGAGAGAGGGCCACATCTGAGCAACAAAGAGGTACTCAGGGGGAGACTCTTAGAGTGCCATTGAATTCTGCACTTAAAAATGGTTCAAAGGGAAAATTTTATGTTGTATAAATTTACTTCAATAGAATTTAAATTAAAAAGGTGGGAGGGATTGAATGCTCTGCCTTTTATTCTTTCCTTTAATCTGGCTTAGAATGTCCCAATTTGTTGGGGTATATAAGAATTAGTATATGTGATTATATACCCAAAGCCATGAATTTTGCAATTTAAAGACTTTTTTTACGATAATTTTAACTACACTGGATTTGCACCATGTGTGGTAACTTTAGTCTCCAAGCCCTGCTTACACTCCAGATGGAATACACTGGGGTTCATTTGCTCATTCAGATCATTTATATCACTTATTCAACTAATATTTACTAAGCACTCAATGTGTGAGAAATCATGCAAGGTCCTGGGGAATCAAAGATGCAGACAATATCACCCCTGCTCTCACATTGTCACATTCTAGTAAGGGAGCCAGCTTTGTATCTAAAACCACACAAACCCAATTTGTAACCGCCAACCCACTTTTCACTGAGCCTTCTTACTAGTGATGGCATTTGGGGCAGTGAGTGTCATGGGGGGGTCACCTGGAGAAAGCCTACTAACTCAGGGAGACCAGGGCATGCTGAGAGGGACATATGCCCATCGTTCCCTGGCTCCGTGAACCCCCAGATCCATCCACACATCACATAACCTGCTGCTCCAGAAATGTAGGCCTGTGGCTGGAGTAATTACCCAGAACCTCTCCTCTGTGCCCTTAGTCTAATTTCCTTCTGTTTTTGACTTTACCTTCCTCCAAGCTCTTGCTCTGCAGCCTCCAGTCTCGAACCCAAATCTGAGCTCTTTGAATGTAGTATCACCCCTGATTCCAGGGCCTCAGCTGCCCTATGGACTTTGGTTTAGTTCACTCTTCCAGTATTCAGCGTTTCCTGTTTACTATGGGCTTTAGGCAGCTTTTGCTGAGATAACAGACAATCTGAATGTTTCTGAGTATTAATATTTTCCCAATTTGTCAATTATCTTTTAACCTTGTTGTGCCAATTTGGAAATATTATGTCCCTCCAAAAGACAAGTTTTAATCCAGTCTTATGGGATATTTGGATTAGGCTGTTTCCAAGGAGATGTGACTCACCCAAACTGTAGGTAATAATTTTGATTTGATTATTTCCATGGAGTTTTCACCCCACCCATTCAGTGTGGGTCTTAATCAGCTCACTGGAGTCCTTTAGAAAGAGCCACACAGGCCCAGACACTTGCTCACACTGATGCTTAGACATGCTTGGAGATGCAGACAGAAGGGTATTTAGCTTAGAGATGAAGCCCATAGTTGCCCCGGGATATGCTAAGACAGGACCCCCAGTTGTTTAGAGAGAAACATCCTGGGAGAAAGAACCAAGAACACACAGGAGCTGAGAGAGGAGCTGGAACACAACCTGGGATCAGCAGACGCCAGCCACGTGCCTTCGCAGCTAACAGAGGTTTTCTGAATGCCATTGGCCTTCCTTCAGTGAAGGTACACTCTTGTTGATGCCTTAATTTGGACACTTTTATGGCTTTAGGACTATAAATTTATAACCAAATAAACCCCCTGTATAAAAGCCAACCCATTTTTGGTATTTTGCATGACAGCAGCACTAGCAAACCAGAACACTTGTCTTTAGTCTCTTTTATCCTACATAATTTTGACAGAGTCAAATTTGTCAATGTTTTTCTCTATACATTTTGCTTTTTATACTTTTTTATGACCTGTGTTTTGTTTGTTTGTTTGCTTTTTTATGGCCTTTTAAGAACTCCTTCCCTACCCTATATACTAAAAACATTCTCTGAAATTGTTATTTCTTTTAAAAATTTTCCTTTATTCCAACTGGAATTTATTTTTTTGTGAATGACAGGAGCTGGGGAGGTAGATTTTGTCTTTATTTTTTTTTTTCTTCTAAACAGATCTTCAATGACTCAGGATCATTTATACAATAAGCCTCCCTTTCTTCAATGATCTAAAAATGCCACCTTTCGTTTTCTAATTTCTCTTACACATATGGGTCTGTTTCTGAACTTCTGGTTCTGTTCCATTGATATAGTGTTCTGTGGCTACAACAAAGCATTTTAGCCTTTGATATGTTTTCATATACGGTAAGATCTTTTACCTTCTTTGTGTTCTTCAACTATACACACACACACACATATTTACCATATATAAATTGTATTATTATACATTTATTTCACTTCCAAAATAAATTATGTTGGGTCTTAGATTAAGATTGCACTGAATTTAGGGACCTATTTTGGGGAGGTTTGATAGCTTCACAATATTGGGTTTTCCCTTCTGTAAATGATTCAGATACTTTGAAATAGCAATATCCACCCTCAGTCATATTATTCTGTTTTGTTTCCTTCATAGCACTTGTTAAAACTTTTTATATTCTTGCATTTATCAACTTGTTTACTTGTTTATTGTCCATGTCCCCATCTGGAAGAAAAGCTGAATTTCTGGGGCCTAGAAGAGTGCATGGAATTTAGTAGGTGCTCAGTAAATATTAGTTTATTGACTGGCTCAAATAGCCCTTGCATTTCCAAAGGCCTGGAGAACTCAGTTTGAGAAACTCAACTTTACTTTCTTAACTGCTCTTTGGTTCTTATCCCCTGGCTATCTTCCTCATTGCTTCACTACCCTCAGCAAGCTCAACAAAAACCAAAATTCCCAGGCTGTCACATCAAGTGCATGTTTTCAGTCTCATTTACTTGACCTCATCACTGCCTCTGGGCATCGTCCCCCATCCTCCTCCTTCCTTGGCTGCTCCAGTGCCCTTCTACTGGGGTACCTCCTCCCTCCCTGAAGCACCTTTTCAGGCCCTTTGGAGGTAGATTTTCTTCCGCCAGGCCTGAAGTGCCATCTCCCAGGGAGAAGATCATCTTCTGCTCCTCCCTTCTCTGTGTCTCTCCCTACGAATTTTATCTATTCTTACCACACCAATTTCTACCTAGATACTGTTGACTCTTAAATCTATTTTATTGGACTAAATCTCCTTTTTGATCTCCAAACACATAGACATCATTATTTGCAGAATGTTTGCATGTAGAAATCCCAGAGGAATCCTAATAACCTGTAGGTATAAGTCAGAAGCAAGCATCATTCTCACAGGACATGATCTCCTGCTCCCCATCTCCCTTCACCTCAGTCTCTCCCCTCCTGAAGGCCACTTCCCTCTACTCAGGGTTCCCAGCTGGAAAACCGAAAGCTTCCCCAGAAGCTGCCTCCATCCCCCAGGCTGTCTCATCAGCCAGCCTCTCCCGCGGATTCCTCAGTTTCTTTCAAATACATACCCGATCCTCTAGCCACACTGCCACTACTGTGTTTTATAATTTGTACTCAATAACCTTCTAATTGTTCTCCATTCATCTGACCTTCCAAATCTGACCACGTCACTCTTTTACTTAAATCATGGCTTCCCATGATGTATAGCCCCATCTCCCAAGTGTGTCTCACCCTGGTCCTAATACATAATGTGCATCTTAAATCCACTTCAGATGTAATTCTTTTTTACAGCTATGCTCACTTTCATCATGACTTGAAGACTTACTAAAGACCAACTAAGCCAATGGACAGCCAAGCTCCACATAGCATCTAACTAGCTGTCTATTTATAAATCACTTTATTCGTAGTTTTCTCTTTGGTAGGACTGGATTAATTCCAATTAAGACTTTGATAATGAACTAATTAATGACTGACACAAGTTAACACTGAACCAGTGATTTTAAGGTAGCCTAAATATTTAAACCCTCCCCAAATTATTAATTTACACTGCTTAGTAAAGACAGTATTAGAAATAATATTGAGGAAGGCAGCTTTGTGGAAGGGAGAGACATCAGAAGACCTAATCTCATGTGTTTACTCTGCTCCTGACTGCAAGGTTGAAGAGGTTACCTTAGCTTGTCTTGTCTCATTTTGCCCAGGCGTCAACTGATGACAACAGAGCTTACCTGCACCTACACAGCAATACATAAAACAGTGTTTCCATTTGCCAGGGCTTCTAAGACAAATACTACACAAAGCTTGGCTTATCATCATTAATTTATTGGCTCACATTTTCAGAGGCTAGAAGGCCTGCCTCCTCCCAGGGTCACTAGTGTGCTGGCCAGCTGGCAATCCTTGGGTTCCTTGGCTTTCCCATCACATCATGATATCTTCTCCTTTCTCTTCCAGTTTCCATTGACTTGCACTCCTCCCTTTGTCTTTCTCTTTATAAGGCCTCCAGTAATAGGATTAAGACCCATCCTAATTCAAGTGGCTACACTTTATCTAAAAATAACATCTGCAAAAAGGTCCTATTTATTATGGGTTCATACCCACAGAAATAAAGTTAAGATTAAGAACATGTTTTACTCCGCCCCCCCCCCTCCGGGTACATAATCTATTTCAAACAGGGTCAGTAAATCTGAATTTATTGAGTCCTGTAGAACTAACTAGCTTCAATGAACTTCATTAAAACCTTATTATGGTAGTGAATAGAGGAAAATTTAATTCAAAAGTCAATTCTGCTTTTTGAGGAACCGTATTATAATATTGAGATTTTTTTTTCAGAATGCAATTTACCTTCTTAATTATGTTTTCTTTGGTTTATTGTAAAATTAGCTAATGTTTTTTTAATAGACACTCACTAATGACAGAGTGGTCAGCCAGAAGTTATGCTAGACCACAGAAAATGATAAGCATCAAAGGAGAAAAATCCATGGATGGATAATTGATTTTTGGTGATACAGAATGATGGTAAATTCTTCAAAAAAATATGTATGTGTATGTGTGTGTACATATATCTATACACACGTACACATACACATATGTGAAGATATAGAAGTAAAGATGTAGATGATAACGGAAATATATTCAGATTGTGGAAAGAGCTTAAGGTTTCTGGAATGATGAACTATTGCCTCAGTCTTGACAGTATCCCACTCTCTGAAAGAGAATAAGTTTGTCACCAGCCAAGATGCACATTCCGTATTTCCTACCATTACATCTGCCCTGCAGTCTGACTAAATCCAGAGCAAATCAATTACAGGATCGGAGTTAACCCAATAGATTTCCCTTCCGCGGCTGGAAATCAGGCATCACATCTGTTAAAGATAGTGCTAGTTCTAACAAATGAGATCACAGATTTGATCATTTTATTAGAAGCCCTCTTCTAATGTGAACAGTTGAGGAGGGAGATTAAGTTGAAATTAAATTGAAACCTCCTTTCCTTTGTATGGATTGCAAGATCTGATAATACCCTCAATGTTCTTGGTTCAGATCAATTGCCCGGTACTCAGAGCCCAGCTTCAATAGGAATAACTGTTGTAATTCTAGGGAAGAAGACCCAGGGGCAGGGAAATAAATGAGATTAACAGTGTTTGACTTCAGACCACAGCCATCAATTCCACTCCAGCTATTGACCAGGTTCCAAAAACCAGACTCAGAAGCAGTATCTGCCCCACCAGTGGACGCAGGGGGCTGTACAAAAGCCACCCCTCCCTGCCTTGCAGAGTGTTTGCTATAGTCACTCCCTCCTTCCTTCTCTCAGCATGCACAAGGAGAGGCCTCAGGGGTACCAACGTTTCCAATACACTATGAGAATTCTCTTCTGTTTCTGCTGATGTGAAAATAAGTTTACACAGCATTTACAATTTCAGGCCTCCCAGAGAACAAAAAGCACACATGTGAACTAACATAAGTACACACGTTATCCAACTTGATCATTAGCATAATTATGTTAAGCCAATAAATTACGCAAACCTTTCAAATCAAAATCCTTATCTGATAATGACAGTAACAGTTACCATTAACTGCAAACTTCTTGTGTGCAAAACACTACATTTCTTACCTCTTATCATCTGCCAAACCTGCCATCTGTTATTACCTATGTTTTGTAGATAAGGAAACGGAAGGTCAGTGAGATTAAATCAACTGTTCTAAGTCACAGTGATAGAACTGATAATTTACCCAGGCCAGCTGGATTCCAAATCACGTGCTTGACACTATGTTGTAATTATAGATTTTAATAAGATCATTTATTTATAGTTCCCACATCTCTTGATGGCCACCAGAAGCTCAACCTGCCATTTAAGGCTATAACAATTAAAAGCCAAAGATTTTTATCTCTGAGTGCAAGGATCAATCGACTCAGTTGCTTACCCAAGATTCAGATTGTTCCAGAAAATATTTATCTTCTAAAATAGGATATAAGGAGTCAGCAGAGATTATTCAGATCAGCTCAGTCAGAGGAAAGTTGGGACAGCTCAGAGCAGGGGGCTGATAAAGGTGCTGTGGGAATACAGGCATGTGAAGTTAATACTCAGAAGTTGGAGACTTGGAACAATGTCAGTGAAGGGATATCCGGCAGGAATGAGAATAAAAAAGCTCAAGAAGGGCAGTGGGAATTAGGGGTCAGTGTAAGAGTCAAAGAGATATGAAGTCACAGCCAAGTGCAGAGACAGCAGAGAGATCAGCTGTGTGTTGAGCTGGGTGAGGGTTATGTGTTGTACAGATGTTTTCTCCCTAGATGGAAAGTGTTTTAAGGTGGTGACTTCCTGGACACACACTTTCTTTAACTTCAATATATATTTTTCCATCACAGAAGGGATTAGTGCAAAGACCTAAGCAAGAACTCAGCTAACATCTGCAGGTAGCTGAACTTGTACCTCGGCTTGCCAGGCCTGGGCCAGGGGACCTGATATCACCCCCTAGGGAGGGTAGTAGGTACGGGCGTGAGTGCCCTCTGCAGCCCCCCCGAGCCTGGGGAGCGAGGTCAAGGCAGCTCCCTTTTCCTCACCCAAAATGTCACGGGCAGGGGAGGCTTGCCGGAGGAAACCGCCTTTCTCCCAACTGCCCTTTCCCCACTTCCTTATCTTACCCACTCACTCCCTGGTGCCAAGGCCACTCCTGCCACCGCCAGCGCGCATGCACCGTGGCCAGAACAACCCCCGCCCGCTGCAACGGCTCCTGCGTCCTCTCAGAACCAATCCTAGCCCCTCTCCCTTCAATATTGCCATTTTAGGCTACTTCACCTCCTTTCCAGCCCTGCCCTTCTTACCAGCCTATATAACCTGTGATCACCCCTGAATAAAGCCTCTTTGGCGCATACTCCTACTGGATGAAGAGTGTCTTGTCCTTATCGCCGCCCTCCATACCTTGCACGCCTCCCGCCGAGGACCCGGCCACGTCCTCCGCCTCGCCCTCGCCTCCGGGAAAGAGCCCCCGCCGCCGGTACCCTTTAAGCAGCCCCGAGAGCTGAGGGCTCAGCTACCGGCCGCCCCTCCCCCTAGAAGCAGAAACCCCGACCGCAACTGGTGCCCCGTGTGAGGAGCGTCTCCACACAACAGTTCGGCAGGTCGCCCGCTCGCCCGGACGCCTCTCCAGCTTCCCGTTTCCTCGCCTGCAAGGTAAGGGCCGCCTCTCCTTCGCCGCTTCCGGAGCCGTGGGAGGTTCCTTGCTCCGAAACCGCTCCTCCCTTCCCCCACGCTCTCTTCATCCAGTAGGAACTCCTCCCTTCCCCCACGCTCTCTTCGTCCTCTTGTATGCGCACTTCTATGACCCCCGTTCCTCCTAACGCTCTCCCTCTTCCCCTCCATTACTTTGCTGTAGTTCTTTGTATCTTTCTTTCCTCATTTGGCACCGTGTGCCTCTTTGCAACCGCCCCCCCTGACTGCTCCCGTTGCCAAAGGGCACTGCTTTCTGCTCTCGCCGTCTCCTTTGGCCTCAAGGCCACGGTTTATCTCATTCTCTCTGCTCGGTAAACAAACCCCCCTCCTCTCCCCTCAGCTATGGGTAATCGTCTATCTACATGCCAGGCACCTCAAGTTCGTGCTCTAGCGGGTCTCCTAGACACGCATCGCTGTAAAGTGTCTGTCCGGCAGCTGCAGATATACTGGGACCTCCTGCTGCCCTTTAACCCATGGCTCACCACTTGCCATCTTTGGGACCCTGTTATTTATGATCGTCTTATTGATCGAGTCACCAACGCCATGGAACATGAGAGCAAGCGCTTCCCTCCCGGCTTGCTCCCCACCTTGATAACCATCCGCTCCTGCCTTCAAGGCTCCCTCCCCCCTGATCGAGGCCCCGTTAAATCCAAGGAGGCCCTATCAACCCAGCCAACAGATTCAGATAGCGATACTAATTCAAATCATAACTCGGACACGGAGTCCTTAGTCGAGCAGATTAACAACGCGCTCGAGGTGACTCCCAAAAAGCAAAATAACACTGCGCCACGCCAAGATGGCGAACTTCCTCCTTCTTCTTCCATCGAGGGGAGGAAATGTTCCGGCGATGACATCAGCCCTAAGCTGGGCCGGAAACCGCGTACGCTTTACCCCGCCCTTTCACAGGGCGGAGCTAGTCCGCCATCTTGTGCCTTGGGCCCTGCCCTTTCGCGGGGCGGAGCTAGTCCGACATCTTGTGCCTTGAACCCCGCCCTTTCACAGGGCGGGGCTGGTCCGCCATCTTGTGTCTTAGCCACGCCTACCGCGCCGCCATCTTGCGACGCTTGGGGCCTCCCACTCCCGCCTCTCCCTCCGGCGAGCTCCCCCTCGGAGCCGCTACCGGCAGCTGCCGCCGCTCCTTCCACCCTGCCGACTGACAACCCCTGGCTGCCTTCTGCACCTCAAGGCAATCCTTGGGGCAACGCTCCCCCTACCCCCACTCCCGCGCCAAGCCCTCTGCAAGCGCGTCCTCCTTTCTCTCGTGCTTTTCGCTGCTTTCCTCTTAACCTTGCCCCCACCCCACAGAGACCGCATGACTGGTATCCCATTGACTTAGATACTATCAAGCAGCTTCGCAGGGCCGTCAAGGAGGACGGGTTAGGTAGCCCATATGCTTCCCAAATACTGCAGGATCTCGCCATGAACTATTGCCTCCCCCAAGACTGGGCCTCGCTTGCCCGTTCAATTTTTAACCCCGGTCAGTTTGTTGACTGGCGTGCTCACTTCCAGGCGGAAGCAGCTAAGCAAAGTGAGCAAGATGCAGCCATTGGAGTCTATCATCCCCCCGAAGCCTATTTGGGCACTGGAGCGTTTCTAAATGCGTCTGCTTATATTAATGCCCCTGCTGCCTTCTGGACTGTCCTCAGAGGCATCGCCTTACGCGCGTTTGCCAATTGCTCTGCCTGTCGGCCTAATAAATTCACCAAGCTCTTCCAGGAGCCGAGTGAGCCTTTCGCCACCTTTGTCTCCAGAGTCGAAGAAACCTGCGCTCAAAAAGTAAGTGATCCCCAGGCCCAATATTACATGTGCCCATCCTCAAATCCTGGAAAATCGTGCTGTAATTCCCCCAACGAGTACTACTGTGCATACTGGGGGTATGAAACATTAGCCACTAATTGGAAGCCTCCTGTTCCTAATCATTACCTTACCTTAAAGTGGGCCCCTACAGGGTGCAAACTCCCTACAGTTAACTGGCTCGGCCAAGAAAGCGAGGGATCCTGCACACATCTTAATCTTACAGTGCAGCTCCCCACTGATCCCTCCTGGTTACTCAGTCAAACCTGGGGCTTCAGAATCTATTTGGAAGAAGCCAACCCAAGTTCCCTTATTTTGATAAAAAAGGAGGCTGTAAGCCAACCATGCCAAAATACTGCATTAAAAACACCCTCTGGCATAGGTCCCAACCAAGTCCTTAACCCCCTTTTTTCCACAGCTCTCCAGCCACACCTTAGTTCCAACTAAACACACTTCAACTACATCTCAAACCCCACCACCCCAACCTTTTCTGCCCCCCTCTCGTTACTCCTCTCCCCTCCTCAGCCTCATCCAAGCGGCCTTCACCTCAGTGAACTCCTCCAACCCCAATTTTACCTCCTCCTGCTGGCTCTGCCTCTCCACCTCTTCCTCACTGTATGAGCCCGTTGCCTCCAACCTCTCCTTTTCAGAAAGCACAGAAGACAGCCCCTCGGAATGCAAGTGGAATACCTCTGCCGTCCCCCTGACCTTTCATTCAGTCTCCTATACGGGAAAGTGCGTCCGCCCTCGCTCCAGTAACTCTCCCGACCTCACTGCCTGTGCTAGCTACTCATCTCCCAGCAGCTCGGCAAAATTTCTCATTCCTCATAACTCCTCCCAATGGCTCTGCTCCTCTACAGGACTTACCCCCTGTCTCAGCACGAATATCATCAGTGAATATAAAGAAACTTGCCTCCTAATTGTCCTTATCCCTAGGGTCTTATACCACAGCGAAGAAGACTTCTTCCTCCGTCTGGAAAAAACTGCAGCTCCTGTCCTTCTGCAAAAGCGAAAGCCCATCACCGTCCTCACAATTGCCTCCCTCCTAGGTCTTGCCGGCACTGGCACCGGAATCGCTGCACTAGCCAGTCAAGGCTCCGCCCTAACTCACCTCAGGGCAGCTGTTGACGAGGACATTCGTCACTTACAAAACGCTATTTACCATCTAAAAAATTCTGTCAATTCCCTCTCTGAGGTAGTGCTCCAAAACCGCCGAGGTCTTGACCTTCTCCTCCTCAAAGAGGGAGGCCTCTGCGCCGCCCTAGGAGAAGAGTGCTGTGTTTATGCCAATTCCACAGGTCTCGTCGAGGACAGTCTGAAAAGGGTCCGAGAAGGACTGGAAAAGCGTAAAAGAGATCGTGAAGCCACCAGTTATTGGTCCAGTTTTTTCACTCCCATCCTCCCATACATCCTTCCTTTTCTTGGCCCCCTATTAATAATTATTCTAGCTCTCATCTTAGGACCCTGCCTCATCCGCAAAATTGTCCAGCTTGTAAGAAAACAAACGGATGCCATTTTTTCCTCGTTCGTGCAAATCCAGTATCAACGACTCGCCACCTCTGACGCCCCCCACTCCAAAATGACAGCCAACCCTTCGCAACCTCGACGCCACCGGTCAACCCGCCGACCGCGAGGCCCTTCCCAATCACCTGAACATCGCTCTCGCCTCGAGTTCCAGCTTCTCTGAACCCCTGAACTTTAAACCCCTCACCTTCGCCCAGCCCACTGCAGCGAAGCCCTTGTCAAGCGCCCGGGCACCACACCAACACTGAGCTCCAGCCTCGCTGAGCCACCGTCAACCCCTTTTTCCCTTCCCTGACCTTCCCCTTCCCTCACCCTTAGCGGGCCTCTCCGGTAAAGCCTCTTCCTCTAATTAGAAAAGAAAGGGGAATTGCGGGTAGCTGAACTTGTACCTCGGCTTGCCAGGCCTGGGCCAGGGGACCTGATATCACCCCCTGGGGAGGGTAGTAGGTACGGGCGTGAGTGCCCTCTGCAGCCCCCCCGAGCCTGGGGAGCGAGGTCAAGGCAGCTCCCTTTTCCTCACCCAAAATGTCACGGGCAGGGGAGGCTTGCCGGAGGAAACCGCCTTTCTCCCAACTGCCCTTTCCCCACTTCCTTATCTTACCCACTCACTCCCTGGTGCCAAGGCCACTCCTGCCACCGCCAGCGCGCATGCACCGTGGCCAGAACAACCCCCGCCCGCTGCAACGGCTCCTGCGTCCTCTCAGAACCAATCCTAGCCCCTCTCCCTTCAATATTGCCATTTTAGGCTACTTCACCTCCTTTCCAGCCCTGCCCTTCTTACCAGCCTATATAACCTGTGATCACCCCTGAATAAAGCCTCTTTGGCGCATACTCCTACTGGATGAAGAGTGTCTTGTCCTTATCGCCGCCCTCCATACCTTGCACGCCTCCCGCCGAGGACCCGGCCACGTCCTCCGCCTCGCCCTCGCCTCCGGGAAAGAGCCCCCGCCGCCGGTACCCTTTAAGCAGCCCCGAGAGCTGAGGGCTCAGCTACCGGCCGCCCCTCCCCCTAGAAGCAGAAACCCCGACCGCAAACATCTTCTACCTGAGCTGTCACCCAGGGGCAGGAAGGGGGTGAACTCATCTGGGCATATACATAAACGTGTGTGTGTGTGTGTGTGTGTGTGTGTGTGTGTGTGTGTGTGTATTGTAAGGCAAATCACTAACCCTAATTAAAGGCAAACTCTTCCCTTAGCATTTCCAGAGGCTCATGTACTGCTTGGTAAATTGGCAGTTATTGAGGGCACACTGGAAAATTGAGCAAAATCATCGTAATCACCCCCTCTCCATTAGCCTTCCATATTTGGTTCTGTAGGGAGTGGGGGCAGGGAACCCCCTTCTAGAAAACAAGGAATCTTGGATGTAGAAAGGACCCCGAAGACCACTTGGTTTAATCTCTGTACTTTACAGTTGGGGAAATATGATATAAAGAAAACACTTAATGCCAGTAATTCATAGTGAAGCCAGGACTGGAAAACTGTTCTTTCGACTCCCCATCAACTTCTTTCTTATCCGTATAATGCAATATCAGATTCTAGGGAGGACATAGAAAAAGGAACACCAGGGAAGAACGTGTTCAGCGATTCTTCTCCAGAAATCACAAAAGGGAAAAGGTTGAAACCGACTCCTAAGTTTTCAGATGTATCAAATATGGGCTAAAAACAAGAGAAATTTGAAATTGTTACCCAAGTAAATAGATAGGGTCATATTAGTTTGACCAAAAAGTTGGTAACTCAAACATGACTAAGATGGAGCAACGTAAATGTACCTTTGTAAGGAAAAGAAATGAAATCTAACATAAGATGCAGAAGAGAATACCTACAAATCAAGAAGATATACAACTTTGGAGAAATTTACCAGCCTGAGGCCATAAATCATGTGCGGGGCTCTTGGTTGAGGATAAATGGAGGGAGAAGCAGAACTGATACAGTTTTAGAATTGAGGTAATGGATGATGCTTTCCCAGTTCACGGACCTAACATCACAACCCTGACAGCAAAGAATTCATACCCTCTGTATGTTGACCAGAAGTCTCAAAAGCAAACATCTGATAAATTCATAATATGTGTTGTTGGTAATCTAATCTCTCAGAAAATTGAGGAAGCAATGAGGAAAACTTCAATTCTTAACCTTACAGGGGAGTTACCCAAAGTTTTTTTTAGGACACTTTCTTAAAGTGTGATCCATGGACCATTGGGGGGTACTGAAACCCGTTTCCACAAGGCCAAAACTACTTTCTTAATAATATTAAAATGTTATTTGACATTTTCACTGACAGTGCAAAAGCAATGATGGGTAAAACTTCCATATCTTAGCATCAATCAAACTGGGTACTAAACTGTTTGAGAGTCATTTTATTCTTTACGACCACACACTCAAGTGAGAAGTAGGTAAGTAAACAAATACCAGCATCATTTAAGAATGGCCTTGATGAAGCAAAAAATTATGATTTTATTACATCTTGACCCTCAAGGACCCATCTTTTTAATATCCTGTGAGGCGAAATAGGAAGTAAAGCATGTTGACTGCACATGAAAATACAATGATTGTCTTGAGGAAAAGCAAGTGCTGAATCAGTCACTTTTTCATTCAACATTATTTTTATTTGATAAACTACATTTATTCAGATTTGGGCATTTGGCAGGCTTTTATTGAAAATAAATGAAACGATCCTGCCATTTCTTAAAAACAAAACAAACCAAAGAAAAAACGATGAACAATATTAGTATTTATGGCCAATAATAAAATTGGAATTTCACATGAAATTGGAATTTTGGAAAACTTTTATTAGCCATCGTGAACTTGAAAATATCTGAATACTTGAAGACTCTTCTGGTGAGGTTGGCTGTGACATAAATGAATGTGATTTTTTGATGTTGTATAATTAAATGTGTAAACATTTGGAAGACCAAATGCATAATATTCCAAAACTGTGCATGGATAAAAGGTCCATTCAAAGTCCAGGGTGAGTTTTAATGCAACAGAGTATGCAAAGCTCATTGATATAATTTCAGATTCCATATTCTAACTAACCTTTAAGAAAATACCACTAATTGAGTTTTGTTGTTCTTGGTATCAAAGAACAGCCACAAAGAACTGAAAAGGCTGTTAAAGTGTTCCTTTCTTTTCCGACTGCCTATCTGTGTGAGATTAGATTTTCTTCATTTGCTTCAACCTAAGAAATGTATCATCACAGATTTAACGCAGAATCAGATCCAAGAATACAGCTGTCAATTATTAAGACAGACATCAACAAGATTTGCCAAACTGTAAGACAATGCCACTCTTCTCACTAATTTATTAAAGGTAGTCATTTTTAATAAAATATGTTTTTGATGTTAACAACTAGTGGGCTTATTATTAAATGAATTAATAAACATTTCAAATGTTTATCATGGTAAATACTGATAATAACACAAAAACAAAAGCTCTGTGGGGTCCTCAATAATTTTTTAAGGGTGGAAAGGGGTCCTGAGACAAATGTTTGATAACCTCTGTTTTACGGATAGCCCTCCCATAATCCCCACTATATCCTATTCCCCCTTCCCTGCCTACTTTTCTCCATAGTACTCAACCCTTCCTAAAATATGTTGATTTGCTTTTCTGTTTGATGTTTATTTTCCCCAACCAGATTCTTAGCTCCATATGGAAGAGACTTGGCCAGTTTTGATCACTGATCTGTCCCCAGTGCCTAAAGTATCCTAGCATGAAGGAGGTACTCAATAAATGCTTGTTGAGTGAATGAATGAGGTGAATGATCAATAACACTTATCCTTGGAAGTTTTCCTACAAGTAACCCTTCCTATTTTTATGGTCCATATCTCCAGGGCTTCTGATTAGCAGTAGTCTGAGCACTGTAACAGAGCCAAGGTAGTTACCCAAGGCAATGTTCAGCCTTACCTGTATATACTCCTGTAGACTCCCTGCATGCAGAATTTCAGTGACTTATCTTCTGAGAAACCCTCTCTAATGTCCATAACTCGGTCTTGATATTGGATCCAGACATCTGATAACTAAAGCATTTCAATCTCTTTTCAGAAAATCACAGAGAAGCACTTGATCTCTAACTGCCACTATGAAGTTGCAGCTCAGATTGTTCTCTTTTAAAGAGGGAAAGTATAAGGTTCTTCACCTAAAGATAATAATTTCACAAGCACAAGACAGTAGCTTAACATCAATTCAAAAGAAAATGCCTTATTAACCACAAGTTCAATATGAGCCAAAAGTGACACAATGCAATCTAACGCTGCATTCACAGAGGGTAGTATCTGACGAAGAAATAAGTGGTTTTGCACACAATTTGCACTAGTGGAGCACATTTCCAAAGAAAAGTGAAATGTCGTATAAGGGAGATATGAAGATGAAGAAGAAATGCTTTCTCTAAGAGAGTGAAGATTTAGGAAAGGACATGGTAATTGTCTTCAAATAAAATAAGGATTTATTCCCGTGACTCTAGAAGTCAAATCTCAGATAAATTAATAGAGGAGAGGTAGTTTTAACATCACCATAAACAACTAATAATTTTAGGTGTTTAGAAATAGCATAGATTTATTTGTCTGGCAGTAAACCTGCCTTTCTCTAAGTACTTTAGAGAGCTTATTGGCTGGCTACAGGAAAGCGTCTCAAAAAGGATATTCTACCTTGGTGTGGCTTCTAAGAATGGGGGCTTCGTAGATGTTGCTTAAGGATTTTTTTTTTTTACCAATAAGACTATGAGTCTAAAACCTAAATATATTTCTAAGTTTTTATACTCTAGCATATGACCATATTTTATATGCTACTTTTTCTGACAAAGTAATTCACAAAATTTAGGACACTAACACCTCATTTCAATTGCCTTATGAATTAAAACCTTCCTTCTTAACCATTCATTCATGACACCATTTAAAGAAAAAGAGTTAAGGACAAAGTACAATCGATGGCATAAAATTAACTCTTGATCCCTAAGTAAAGTTAGCAATAATCTTCTTTATTTTACATGAAGTAGATACTTCATTAGACTCTTTTGCTGATAGTGCAAAAGGGAAGACTTGAGGACAAATCCTTTAAAGATGAATTAACCTCATTGAGACTGTTGTCACTAACAACTTCTCTAGAGTCAGGTGAAATATCTAGTTTGTCAATTAAGATGCAACTGGGTTTCAAAGTACTGTTAAAACTGCCTTAATGTATCTTTGAGGCACACACTTGAAAATCATGGATTGTGAACCAATAATAACAAACCAATCAGCCCATTTAGTACAAAATTAAGAGAAACAAAGTGCTTGACACCATAGAAATAGTACAATCAGCTGACTGAATGAATAATTCTTATTTCAACTGTTCAAGTTACCTAGACAGAACATTTAGGGAGGGAGCTGCTGGCTATAGAGATTCTAAGAAAGTAGGGGGTAAATTGCTGGATTATAAACAGTAACTTTATATACAAAAGTCTATTATATTTTTATATACTAGCAATGAACAACTGATAATTGAATTTTGTTTTTTAAATTGCTATTTGAAATAACATCAAAAATTTAGGGATAAATCCAACCAAATTTGTACAAGGTTTGTATGATGAAACCTATAAAGCAAAATCATGGGTAGAACACCTCAATGTTGTTAATATGTCAGTTCTCCCCAATACACCTATAGACTCACATAATCCCAATCACATTTCTGAAGGCTTTTTATTTTTATTTTTAGAAATAGAGAAATGGATCATTAAATGTATACGCAAAAGCAAAAGACTTGGAATAGAACAGTTTTTTAAAAAAGAACAAAATTGGAATACTCACTCAGATCAATTCCAAGGTATACAGAAAGGCTTTATAATATTGGTGAAAGAATAGATATTTAGATCAATGGGTCTGAACAGAGATCCAGAAATACGTCTACACATATATACTACATTGATTTTTAGAAAATATACCATTAAATGGAGAAATGATAGCCCTTTCAACAAGAGAAACTAGAAAAATTGTTCATCCATATGCAAAAAAAAAAAAAAAAAGAAACTGAAACATACCTTACCCCATGTACAAAAATGAATTCCAAATGAATCACATATATTTAAAGCCCAGAACTATAAGGCTTCTAGAAGAAAACATAAGAGAAAGTATTTATGACCTTTGCAAAGGTTTCTCAAGACATAAAAAGCAAGATCTGTAAAAGAAACCACTGATAAATTGGACACATTTTCACATCACAATGAAAAACGTCTGCTTTTTGAAACCACACTGTTATAAAACTAAAAAATACAAGCCATATAATGGGAGAAATATTTGGAAAAGAAATCTGACAAAAGGCTTGTTTCTAGGATATTATTATAAAGGACTCTTAAAGCATAATAATGAGAAAGTAAACAACCCAATAAAAAAAGGACAAATGATTTAAACAGTGCGTTAGGGGGCAGCCCTAGCCTGGCCTCCTACCCTTCCATGGGACCCACAAACACCTCGTGCACTCAGGACCAATGTGTCACCCAGCAAAATAAACATGATCCCCTAGTAGATAAGAGGACTGAGGGTGCATTCCTTTCGTTATTGTCTGGAGCACATGTAAATATTCCCAGAAGACAGTCTGATTAAATGTTTTATGACATACAGCTCATACCTCGGTGGTGTCCATCAGAATGCAAAGTGGAAAGCCACTTGGAAAACCTTCTGGCAGTTTCTCATAAAGTTAATCATATGACTCAGCAATTCTACTTCTAGGTATTTACCCAAGGGAAGTGAAAACATATGTCCACACAAAGACCTGTGTGTGAATATTTACAGCAGCTTTATTCATAATTGCCCCAAATGGGAAGCAACCCAAATGTCCATCCGTGGCTGATGTATAAACAAATTGTGGTCCAGCCATACAGTGAAATACAAAGAGTGATAAAAAGAAACAAACTTCTGATAGATATGTGTAACAGCAGGATGAATCTCAAACACATTATGCTACGTGAAAGAAGCCAGACCAAGAAGTCTGCTATATGCTGGATGATCACATTTATACGACATTCTTAAATGGCAAACTTGTCAAAGAATGGGGCAGGGAGGGGGTAGTTATTGCCTAATGGGTGCAAAGTTTCTGTTTGAGATGATGAAGTTCTCTTGAAACAAAGACCTTTTTATTCAACTTGCTGAGACCCACCTTGCTCAAGAAAACAAATATACATACATAAGTGTTATTCTCACCTAGACCAATTCCGGTAAAGGAAAAAAAAAATTATAACAAAGAAGTAAAAGTGAGTCTGGTGGTCGTTCTTTACTGATGTCACTAAATGTCAGAGGTTAGTAAAGCAACAAATGCAGAGTTTTAGGGTAAAAAAGTTGTGACCTAAGGATTTCATCGTCAGACAAATGATATTCTATGAGTAAATTCAGCAGAAAGACTTTCTCAAACATAGAGGGGTCCAGAAAACATAGCATACATGCTCTCTTCATGGGAAAAGAAATAATTAAGGAAGTGCTTCAACAACCAAAGGATAAGATGAAATTAAGAACTTAAGAATAGTAAAGACCTAGCATGAAAGAACTATCTATGGTCTATTAGTTCAGTTAAAATATATAAAAATATGTATAAGAATAATCTTGTTCAAAAATCCAAGATATAATTAACATAATAAAATTTAAGAGGGTGAATTGAACTTCTTGCCTCAAATAAAATATGATTTCACTCTTATTGTCATTGTGTTTATTTTAAATTATTCAGTAATTCAATAAATATCTAGACACATCTTTACTGAAAAAGACTCAAGCAACAAAGAAGTTTATGGAGATTAATAGAAATTCCTTTTTCCTTATCTCCCAATTTTTACTTCCCTCCCCTCAAAATAACGTTTTTTTCTAAATCCTTTTAATTATTTAGGCATATTCGTGAGTACATATGTATATGTTTCTGTATTTACATAGATTACTACAGAAAAGAAAAATATTTTAGAAAGCTTCTACTTGCATTATAAATACAAGAATATATGATGCTATGCAAAAAAAAGATGAAAGATGTGAGGGAAATTGAACTGATTAAAATGAAGTTTTAGATGAAAAGGAATCCAGGAGAGATGATTATGAGTATCAAAACTATAATGACAATAACAAATTAGAGCTGCTCTGGAAGTCATGCAAAGCTGAACAAAAGTATAAAATTCCATCAGTATTACAGAAACCAAACTAGCCACTCTCAGAAAATGCAATGAGAAAGAACATGAAACAATGAGAAAATATAATAGTTATTGCAGAGAGAGAATAAGATTACACAAATTATCTGTTCCATTGTCTCTGGAACAGATAAATGGAGCAAGAAGAAAATTATTCATTCAATAACTACTTGGTATATGCCATAAAAGAACAGGATCCTTCCCAAAGTTGGGGACAACAATAAAATTGAGCTTGAAATTCTGAAGAGTTCACCATACTCTGGGAATATTAAAAATACAAAAAGGTTTTCGCTTAGAGAGAGCCTGAAAAAACTTTCACATTTTGAGAATTAAGAGAAAATCCCACAAGCATACAGACAGACAACAAAATCTAGTTGAAGTTACTCTGAACCCTCCCACTTGGCAAACTCCAAACTTCCTTCTCTCAACTGAGTTCAGCTCTTTTCCCTCTTTTTCCTCCCTCTCTCCTTTAGCCCCTACTGTCTAGAAAGAACTAGCATTTTCTTTCTTCTGACATTTGGTCCTCTTCTCCTCTCTCTCTCTCTCTCTCTCTCTCTTTCACACACGCACACACACACACACACACACACACACACACACACACGCACAAAAGATCTGAGAGCTGGCCTGGCAAATAGCAGTGTTTCCTGTGGGAGAAACTGAATAGCCAAAGATAGAATTATCAATTATCTACAGTGACTGGTGAGAGAGAAGGGGCAGAAGAGAGAATAAAATACTCTGAAGACAAACATATTAATGTTGTTCCTGTCATACTAATTAATTCAATTCCATAAATATTTGAATGCCAATTATATAAATATAAGTAAGTCATCCAACCATTATTTCAGCAACAATTTTTAATGATGCTATTATGTGTTGAGCCTGCTGCGAATACAGCAGAGAGCAAAACAGACCTGGTCTCTGACTTCAGAGTACACAGATCCACAACAGATAGACATAAGAGCAGTGAAAGCGGGAGAGCTAAATTAATTCTTTTTTTCAAATTACTAATCTGAGAATATCTGAAGATCTACTAGGGAGAGTCTTTTATCTAGTAACAAGCTGGATCTTTAGAAGAGCTGGGCTTGGTCCAGAAAAGGGAGGCTATTTAATGGGTTTACTTAAAATGTGTAGGAAAAAGGAAACAGAGACAATTAAAAAAAAAAAAGGTCAGCTAGAAGAGTACACCAGAACAATTTCTGGGTGCCCTTGGAGTATCCCCAACATTCTGGGTGTAAAATAAATTTCTAACTATGAAGTGGTGGACACCCCAGGTCTCCCAAAAATGTGTGCACCTGTAAAAGATTCCTTTTTTTTTTTTTTTGGGGGGGGGGGGAACACTTTACTCTTTTTTTAAATGCAATTTTATTGAGATATATTCACATAACATACAATCTTCCAAAGTGAATAATCAGTTGTTCATTGTATATTCATATAGTTGTGCATTCTTTGAACATTTTCATTCCTCCAAAAAATAAAATTAGAATTAAAATAAAAAAGAACATCCCAAACATTCCATTTCCCTCCTCCCCTATTGTTCATTTACTTATTTATTTAACACTCATTCATTTTTTTAACCTCATCAAAAAATTAAAAAACAAACAATAAAAAACATTTCAAACAAAAGCAAAAGGAAGGAATAAGAAAAAACAAATAACCTAAAATAACTACATTACTTCCAACATGTAGTTGGAACTCTACCCCCAAGAAAATAAACAAACTATAGCCAAACAAAGGAATAAGAAAAACAATTAACCTAAAATAACTACATTGCTGCCAACTTGTTCCTGCCATACCCCCAGAAATTAACAAACCATAGTCATTCCTGAGCATTCCCATAACATTATGATTACCCTCCATAACTTATCTGTTCTCATTAGATTATCGTTTCCCTTTCACTGTTTGCTATCTATCGCTAGGTCCCCTACATTCTACAATATAAACCATTTATTTGTAAAAGATTCTTTATGAAAGATACTTTAAAAAATAACTAAACTTTACTGATGTTTTCTAGGTTTCTAATGGAAATTTTATTGTTTTATTTTATTCAACATTTTATTTTGAAATAGTTATAGATCCACGCAAAATTGCAAAATACTTTGGAGAGTCCCATGTGCACTTTGTCCAGTTTCCCCCAATGATTACACCCTACATAACTATAGTACAATATCAAACCAGGAAATTACATCGGTACAATCCACAAATCTTATTCAGAATTCACGAATTTTATGTGCATTTGTGTGAGTGTGTGTGTGTGTATGGTTTTTTGCAATTTATTACATGTGTAGATTCAAGTATCCACCACAATTAAGATACAGAACTGTTCCATGATCTCAAATATCCCCCACACTCTCAACCCCTGGCAAACACCAATCTGTTCTTCATCTCTATAATTTTATTACTTGGGGAATGTTATATAAATGGAATCATACAGTATATAAACTTTTGAATTGGCTTTCTTTTTTCACGCAACATAATGCCCTTGAGATCCATCTAAGTTGCTGCATGTATCAATAGCGATTTTTAAAAATTATATGTTAAATACAAAAGTAGTGTCACATCAACACCAACCACTAAAGGCATTCCATAAATAGATATAAGAGCTAGATAACTAGAATGTACAAGTAGCCAATAACTTCTATTTTCTTGAGACAAAAACATTTTACTAGGGTTGTTAATGAGTAACCAAATCCTTGATTTAAAGTGGATGTTGTCCTTGAAAATGCCCCAACCAAAAGGGTCTTTTCCAAGCTTCATGGTGAGAGTTCTGGATACTCAACTGAGTGCTCATGTAGTCTTTGGGGCCAGTTCAAAGCTTTCCTTTAATTTAAAAAAAAAAATGTAGTTTGTCTCTGAAGCTAGCTTTCTCCCCTGCAACCCACTGCTTGATGGAGTGAAATGGCCCTAATTTGGAAGATCTCACAGCAGACTCTTGACTGTGCTTCTTGGTTAACTAAGGTCTAGTGTATGAGAATCACCTTTTCTACAAGAATCTCTTCTTTTAGGTAAGAACAAGAGAGTTAGGCTTCAGATTGGTTACTTACCCCTTGTCGAAAACAATATTGAGATAATGATATTTGAAAGGCAGTCTAAAGAACAAATTGAGCTTCCTCATTGGAAACTCCTGCCAAGCAGAGCATTAGAATGAAAACTGCTTGTTTTATACTAATTTAGCCCCATGGCAATGCTTTCCCAGAAACTAAGATTCATGGCCATGCTCTCACCTTTCATCAAAGGTTGGTATAGGAAACATCTTTGGAAAGTACATTAATATGTCTTTTTTAAAAATAAAGTTTATTTTTCCATATACAAGTAATCCATACTCATTGTAGACAATTTAGAAAATGCAGAAATGTAAAAAAGAAGAAAAAACATCACGGAGAGTCCCATTCTCCCAAACAATATGGTTCATTCCCATTCTGTCTTCCTTAGCTCCATGAAATTATTTTTAGAATGTCACGAAAGAATAATAAACATGATTTACAAAGTACATTCTTCCTAGAAAAAATAGTCCTGAAGACATTTTTAATGTTATTTTATGTCCTTAATATAAGAGTCTACACAATTTCTTCCTAGAATATGAAATCAGGGAAAAAAAAATGTCCTCTTCTGACAAATCAGCATTGTTTCTTTTATCAGACCAAACTATACAGAGAATATATCACCTATTTCTGTGTTTGCTTGGTGACAGGAAACTTAGAGAAGTTTGTGCTCATTTTGGTAATGTTTTTCCTTAAGTAGGCTTATCTTCCTCTTCTCCGTATCTTTCCATGTTTTCTGATCTCTCTTTTGTCTTCATTTTAACAACCCTGGGCATAACTTACAAATACATTTTCTCATAAAAAGTGTGTTAACCAACTTCTTTTTGAAGAAAGTGAGATATTAAAAAAAAAAATAGACAGATAAAAACATGGCAACCCTTTTACTTCTCCTCTGGTGAAAATGCAAACAAATGCAGTCCAATATCAGCCAGAGGGGAGGAGAAGGAAAGAGAGAGGGAAGATGAGATAAATATAGGACACAGATTGTGTACAAACACATAGCTAATCCTATATCTTGTAGATCTGGCTGTGTGCAAAAGTGCACAGACACAACAATAAAAATAATTTTAAGCAAAAAAGATAAGCTTAAATCTTAAATGCTCGTGGAGATAATTGTACCTTTTAGGCATGCTATGGCATGATAACTCCCTCCCCAAATCCCACCATCTGACGCCCCTTTTCCTCATAGATGACTTTTAGTTATTCAGAATGGACTCAGAATACCAGACTATACATATATATATATATATATCCAATGTTATTGTCTACCAGAAAAGTCCATGCAACATGGAAATGTAAAGGTGAGTTGGAGGCCACCTTGACAGGTCAATTATATGGTAAACCTGGAATGAGCAGAGAGTCAGGGAGGAGCTAAGAAGAGGTTTAAGAACTTTAAAGACTCTGAGAGGAAAAATTTTAAAAAAGAAAAGAAAAGAAAAGAAAAAAACTCACAAGTTCAGAAAATACAAAGGGAAAGAAGGTTTAACACAAGTCAGAGTTTACTGGACTATCCTGGGTGGAAAACTTCAGAGTAACACTAGTTTATGGTCACTGAGCTGGGGCTGGTGGTGCAGAGAAGATAGAATTAGCTGAGAGGTCCTGTTGGAAGACTGGAGAAACTCCAGAGAGGCTGGGTACTGTTTTGATAAAAGCAGTTTCAGCCTCACACATTGGAGGATCCTGGACCACGATAATAGCACTCATTATAGTAAAGGTAAAAAAAAAAAAAAATGCTAGCATTTTACAGTTAATAAACTGCTTTTGTATTTGTGCATATAATTATGTAGCCCTCAGAAAATCTGGTTAAGTAGGTTAAGCATATTATTAGTATTCCCCATTTTCAGTATCAGCAAGTAAGCTCACGACTGGTTAAATGACTTGCCCAAAGCCACTCGGTAAGTGATGGTTTGTCTCACGGAAAGCACCCTCCACAGTGAGGCAGCCCTGGCTTTATCCTTTGTCTTTTGTTCTGGTGTCCCACATGGTCCCAACCTTCTTCTTTCCACCATACTCACAAACATCTTATTTGTAAATCTGTAAATCTCATGGGTCTTTCCCAGAGAACTGTGCGAGGGTGACTGGGATCTTTGTGTACGGGCGTGTGCGGGCTGTACTGGTTAGTGTGCTACTGAGTAAGTAAAGTTTCTTATTTTAAACTAATAATACCTTCATTTCTAAGGTATACAAACATAACAAACCAACCAAACAAAAAAGAACCTTCAGCTTTGAAAAATGTAAAAATACAAGTGGAAGAAAATATCACTCATATCCTAAAGCAAAGTGAGACTAACATTTTGGTGTTGTATCCTTATAGTTTATTTCCTAGAGGTTTACACGCGCATTTTTAAAAAAAAAGTTTCATCGTATATGTTATTTTAACCTGGATTTTCAAAACTGGCAACACATTGGAAACATTTTTCTGCCTATGGATGTTCTTCTATAGAATGAATACACCACCCAGTAATCCATTGGATAAATCTACCAACATTTATTTAAGTAATACTCAGCTGCTGAACATACAAATTGTTTCCTTTTTCATTTGTTCAAGTATTATTATGATAAACATCTTTGTTTCTGCCTTCACGACTCTCAATGAATATTTCCTTAAGATAAATTCCTAGCAGTAGGACTGGTAAGCAGAATATTAAAAATTCTAAGACTTTGGATATTTCTGTATTTGTACCACAATGTATCCCTTGACTGGTATTAGAATATGAAAATATTGAGAGGAACCTCAAAGGACAAGTAGGATGGACTCCATGTTCCACGATTTATCACATATGCACTATATTTATGATCAAATAATCCTGATGAGGAAGAGCTGGGCAGGAGCCACAGGAAGACAAAGGGGAAAAGACAGCCCAGTGATCCATTGGATGAATCTCCCAACATTTATTTAAATAGTACTCAGTTGCTGAGCATATAAATTGCTTCCATTTTTTGCATTATTATGATAAACATCTTCGCATCTGCTTTCATATCTTTCTATAACTATACAGAGCGCTCACTGATGAGTGATAGAGTATGGAAAAGGGAAAAGAAACCTGACCAGGGATGCATGTCAAAGAATGCTATCACCTAAAAGTCCTGTGTCAGAAAGACCAATGCTCAGTATAAGCCAAGTTGTGCAAAAACTACTAAGGGCAACAACCACATAAACGTTTACAGGTCAGGGCTACGTGGGAAGAAGATCAAGGATGGCAGAAGCCACCTGTTTGCAGGTATTGTAAAATAGGTACAACAAAGGAAGAGCAAAACTAATCCCGGTCCCCTTTCCTTCTTTCTTTTCCATTATGACAAGCAGTCCAGACACTAAAAAGGGAAAGGATGAGGACATCATGAGGGGACATCCAGCTATTTCAGAGCATCTTTATGCCCAGGCAGATTCTTTCCCAGGGTAACAGAAGCATTTGCCATAGGTGTGAATAAGTTCTGTTGGCTGCCCTTCAAAAAACTAGTGTAAAGAGTAGAAGCATCAGGAATCTGAATAAAGATAAAGCAAGGGGAGAATCAGGACAATTATAGACTTGGGTTTTTGTTATTACTCCAGGGAAAATCCTCAGGCAGATTATTAAAAGGATGATTCTGGAGCATTCTTTAGCAAAATACAGGATTGCTAAAATCATGAGAAATGGGTCAGGTTAATGGGACCCACCTCCTCATGCTCTGTGTGCGTGAGACACAGGTTTTTTTCCCTGAGCTCACACCTCCTACAGGCACATGCCTGAGTGGACAGCGCAGGTTAGGAAAAGGCACCCCTTCCTTTCGGCAGGTGCCATCCTGCACAAGGGCAGCTGGTTTCACAAGGGGAACTCGGGACAGGTTTCAGCTCCCACTCACCCCCTTGGGCAGATGCCCCGTTTAGGACCCAGACTCCATGATGGCAGCCTAGAAGGGTGTTGCTTCTGTGTTGAAGAGCTGTTTGAGAAGGAAGAGTTAGGGCACCAGCATAAAACCACAAATTAGAAAAATTTTGCTCCAGTTTGGTTCCAATGTAAGAGAGAACTTTCTTGGAAAAAAAAAAAAACCAAACACCTGAAAGAAACCACATGGGCTGCCCCAAGGCAGGTGCCAGTCTTGGACACAGTGGGTTTGAGTGGCTCTGTGTAAACATTGCAACAGGACAGCTTCTCTCCTGTGCATGGTATTTAGTGGACCTAATTCTAAGTGTCAAAGAAAATATCATATGCACTTTTAAAAGCTGCACGAATGGGTGGAGCTGTGTGAGCAGTGAAGGAAGATGTTTTGTTTTGTTTTTTTTTTTTTACAGGAGAAACCCCAAAAAGAAGTAGAATGTAAAAAACCAGCAAACAACTGACTAGGAAACCTTTCATTAGACCTACCTTGGTCACATTTTGCTTGAAAGGAGAGACTGAAGTCAAATGTAATTGCTTAATGGCTGCAATGATAAAAGATTCTTTCCAATCACCAGAGGGAACGGGAAGTGATTTAAAACATCAGTGTCAGCTGAACATAGTGACTGTCTTATACGGAAGACCCTATGAGAAGCAAATTTTATTTTTTCACCAGAGGATCCATTTAAATTCGGTATTTCTCTAATGCATTCGAATCATGGATTCTACCAATAGGTATAATGAAATACCTCAATTAGTAATGTTTTCACAATAGTTTCTTGTTTCCTAAATCATATCGTTTAGGCTATAGAGGGGTAGTGTCTGTGTTTAAGAGCAGTGGCGTCAGATCGGCTTGGATTAAGCCCAGCTCTCCCCGTTGCTAGCTGCATGACCACCCTGCAAGATGTCCTCATCTGTAAAACTGCTATCACGTCCTGTCTTCCTCACCATGCTTGTTAGACAGCAGTGCAGACTTAATGCAAACATGACATGCTGCCAAAAAATCAAAGCCCTGGACTGGATTTTGAGATTTTCATTACGCCCTCGTTAAGAAAGATTAGTCATTAGAAAATGAAGTCATTTCCTCAAGAAGAATGTCTATTTGGGTGAAGTTCAATACAGAAACTGACTATTAAAGGAACTTGGGTGAATCCTTCTATAAAGCAAACGCACAAACAAAACCATTTAGTGGCAGTGCTTTAGTTTTCCCTGACCTATCTATATTACAACTTTACACATCAGTTTTTCTGGAAGCGTGTATTACTAACAAAAATAAGTGAAGCTATATTCTAAAAAATCTGTAAACTCTTGTCATATTTTACCTTATTTATTCTGTATGATGCAGACTTTGGGATAGAAGGTATGTTGGCTAGAACTGAAGCATATGCACAGTTTTAAAATCATGAAAGTGGAAAGGTGTTTCTAGCCAGGACATTCTACCATTCCATTCATTCATTTACTCAACAGATGTTTATAGAGTATCTGTTGGGGCCAGGCTCTGTGCTGGGTAATGGGGATAGGTCACGAACAAGACTAACATCAAGCTGTACAGTCCGGTAACAAGAAAAATAAAACAGATCATTACAATTAATTGTGACAAATGCTTTCAGAGGAGAAACACAGGGAAGTGTGGCTCAAGTCAGGAAACTGGGGTTTTAATCCTACCATTGCTCCAGAATAACAGGCCCCCAGGAGTCCTCTTTGCTTCTTTTCCACTTGAAACAAAATGAACATTATAACAACCTTCTGACTTACCTATCTACCCACTTCAGTCATGACAAGCAGAGACAAGACCACTGATTAGAGAAGTCACATTTTTAGAAGGCATTATAATGCACTTTTTTCTCTTTCCCCAAAATGTAAGAACCAGAGTGATGCATTTCCTATTCTAAAAGCACCAACCACTCTATCACTGTTATCCTACTTAACGTGTTTTTGCTCTTCCCAAGAGTCCCACCATAACTGGAAAAATGAACTACAGTAACCTAGAGCAATCTATTAATGCTGTAGCCCTGAATCCAGAAATATCATTTGTACCAAACCTTATTAAGAACAGTCAATAGTTGTCATAACCCAGTCAAGTGATGATGCTTGCCTTACGAGTCCAAGACTTTAACTATCATAATTTATAAAGACTACTGCACATTTGAAAACAATCTTTGCCATCAGTAGGTTACTTATACCAAGTGTAAATCACATGCAACTATTTCTTTTGTTATTTATAGAATATAATACAGTGGTGTTGCATGTCTCAGACTCACTGTTTGACAAAGCATCCTACTGGAAGTCTACCTTATCCTCAGTATAAGCAACATTGCTTTATTCTAACTTTAATAGATATAAAACAAAGGGTAATATTTATTGGTGGATCCTCCTTTCTCTGATGTAATATAATCCTGAGGAGTTTGGTGGAAACTTTATTCCAAACCCTGAGTTAATTTTATTAGCAATGGAATTTTGTGCCTGGAGTGGCAAGAAGGGGACTTGAGCTCCAATTCTGTGACTTATTATCCCAATGACCCTGAGCTCTTAGTTCTCCCCTCATTTAAAAATGAGAATTATAGTCCTTCCTCCCATTGGTGACCCTGAGGATCAAATTAAACGATGCACATGAAAGCACTTTTTAAATAGTAAAGAATGATGTAAATATTAAGTACTATAAGTACTTTTCATTTAAAACTAGATATTCAGTGAGTAGAAGCTAATTGCCTAGAAAGGGAGTAGTTTTCTTTTCTGATGTTCCAAACCAATGGTCTGGTTTTTATACGTCTCCATTAATGATACACGCAAATAATAGAGTCACATCATAAACCATTCTCATCTTTGGGAAATGGAGCACTGTAGTCTAGGAAACTCAGATGAAGGTTTTTATTTTTGTTGTTATTGTTTGCTTTTGTTTGGGTGTACTTGGCTTCAATGGATTTTTAAATATCATGAAAGTCATAAGAACTTGCTTTAACAGGTTATACAAAAGAGAGATTTAAAAAGAATCACCCATTAACTCTCCTTCCTCCTCAAATTCCATCCCCAGAAAAAAACATGAACAGTTTGCTCAGTGTAATTCCACATTTTTTTCTGTTCATGTAAACATATAGATTACTTTTTTCTCTCTACCTCTTTCCTTTCCTGTGTCTCTGCATTCCTCCTGCCTTCGCTTTTTTCCTCCCCCTACTTCTCTCTCTTCCTTCTTTTCTCCCTCTCCCCATTCTTTTTTCCTCATTTTCAATAAAAATTAATGGGACTTAGGGCTATAAATGGGAGGCAAAGCCTTCCTATAATTATGCATAAGAGGCACCTCCAGAGAACCTCTTGTTGCTCAGATGTGGCCTTTCTCTCACTAAGCCCAACTTGGCAAATAAATTCATTAACCTCCCTCGCTATGTGAGACATGGCTCTCAGGGGAGTGAATCTCCCTGATGAATTGGGAATGAGCCTGGCCCTGGCATTGAGGGATTGAAAATGCCTACTTGACCAAAAGGGGGAAAAGAAATAACAAAATAAGGTTATGGTGGCTAAGAGATCTCAAATAGTCAAGAAGCTATCCTGGAGGTTTCTCTCATGGAACCTCCATCTAGACATCCCAAATTGTCACAGCATGCCATGCCCTTACCAACAGTAGTTCCAAAATACCTAGGTTCCTATCTGAAATTCTATAAAAGATTCATTCACTAAGTTTTTTCTCTCAGAAACTTGGATCCACCAGAGTGTTCCTATACCAGACAAGTCCTAAAACCCAGAGGCAACAGCCTCTTTAAGAAAAACAATCAGATGTAGACACTTCCCCATACTGTTGACACCCCTTTTCAACATGAACAAGTTAGGGTGCTCACTGCCTAGACACCCCTGAAGATCGAGAAAATGATTAAACAAGAGGAAGCGATAGCAACAGACAACATAGGATTGAACAAAGGATTACGAATACTGAAACTTTATATGAACATATACATATATATATATATATATATATACATATTAGGTGCTAGGGTATTAGTATAGCTAGAAGGAAATAACTGAAATGGTGGAACTGTAACCTATAACATTCTTTGAAATTTGCTCTATAGGTATTCATTGAATTGTGCTTTGAAAGTTTTCACCTTTCTGTGTATATCCTGTATTTCACAATAAGGAAAGAACTGAAACTATGGAACTGTAACCCATAACATTTTTGAAATTAACTGTATAACTGCTTTTTGAGCTGTACTTTGAAAGTTAACACCATTCTCTATATATGTTACATTTTACAATAATGGAAATAACTAAAACTATGGCACTGTAACCCATGACATTCTTTGACGTTTGCTTTCTATCTACTTGTTAAACGTACTTTGAAAGTTATCACTGTTATGTATTTATGTTAAAGTTCACAATAAAAAATGCATAAAAAAGAATGGGATATGCCATAAACTACTTATTGTGCAGCTTTTTTTAGCCTAACAACATAAAATGAACATCCTTTTTGACCAATATGTACAACTCTAACCTATTCTTTTAAAAATCATTCTATTTTAATAGATACATGATCCTAAAGCACAAACACACTATCATTTATTTCAACCAGCCATGTGTTGATAAAGATTGGGCTTGTTTTCTTTCCTTCCTTCCTCCTTCCCTTCCATCCTTCCTTCCTCCCTTCCTTCTGTCCTTTTTTCCTTCCTCCCTTCTTCCTTCTTTACTCTTTTCTTTCCTTCTTCCTTCTTTCCTTCCTTCCTCCTTCCCTTCATTCCTTCCTTCTTCCTTCTTTCCTTCATTCCTTCTTCCTCCCTTCCTCCCTTCCTTCCTTCCTTTCTTTCTCTCTTTTTTGGGGGGGACAGCCTATTATAACAATATTGCTGCAGTAAATTCCCTTGCACTTATAGCTGTATGTGCTAGGTCCCAAAACAAGATTTTAATTATTATTTTGGAAACAGGTGGTTTTTAGAACTTCAGTACCAGAGAACAGAGCAAGCACCTGCATATCAGACTATCTCTTGTTTAGAGAACATGATGCACTGTGCATTAATATGCATATGGTGAGTTTTATGTGAGCAGCAGGGTACCTGCTCTATGGCATAATGAGATTCTTCAAGACAGGATTTTACTGTGTTATTACCATTATTACCTGCCTCTTAAAACCTAACATCATATTTTTACATTAGATATAAATGTGAGGTAGGCAGGGATAAAACCAATTTAGTAATAACTATAATTACTAATGGTAACTATCATTCATTATACTAACTCATTATTTTATAATTCAGATAAATCTAAAATTATTTTAGATTTTAGTGCTATCCACATTTATGTTGAGATAAAAATGGGCTCCTTTAAATTCCAGATGACTAAATGCCCTGCTTTCTAATGTCCCTGAACTCTGACAGATGGTCAATGTCATTGTGGGGATTTGCCCCAAGCTAGCAAGGAAAGAGAAGCTGCACTTTGACTGAGGAATGGAAAACTCAGCCTTATTTACAAGAAGTGTTTAGAGTTAGTGTTTATTTCTTTCTCAATAGGCACAGTCCGTGGAATTTTTAAATTTAGATAATGAATTAAAGTGTTTAAATAAAATTCTATACCAAAAGCACCAGTTAGGTACCCCGAATATTTTTGAAAAGAAATGTGTTGCTTTGTGAGTTGAGGCTATAACAAATTCCACACCACCACACAAGCTGGCATAAACAACAGAAATTTGTTTTGTCTCACAATTTTGCAGGCTAGAAATTCAACATCAAGGTATGGTGAGGACTCACTTTCTCCTGGAGTCTCTAGTGTGCTGGCCAGCAAACTTCTATCCCATGGCAATCTCTCTCTCTCTCCTTGTGCCAGGTCCTCTGATTTCCACTGACTTCTGGTTTTTCTTCTGATTTCTGCATGCAAATTTCCTTTGCTTATAAGGATTTCAGTCCTATGGATTAAGGCATGCTTTGATGAGCCTATTCACAAAAGAGTCCACAACCTCAACTAATAACATCTTCCGAGGCCCTGTTTACACACGTGGTAACACCCACAGGAATGTGAATTAAGACTTGAACATATCTTTTGTGGGGGATATGACTTAATTCCCACCAGAAAGCTTATAGACAGTGCATCCCACTTATAAAATGACCTGTTTTACAGATGTACAATGGTTGTATACATCACGTTTCCTTAAAGAATTGCAAACGCATCTAGAACTTTTAAACCTATTCAACTGGGAGCTACACGTCAGATGAGAAGTGAGCATGCTGCCCCCCTGCAAACAGACACCTCTCTCTTCCCATATGCCAGGTAAGTAGATGCAAATCCTCATCATTGGCCATCCCCTTTTCTCCGACAAGGGCTTTCCAGTCTGTTGATTTCCTTTTAGATGTCTGCTCAGGTCAGACAAACTACAAACTGGGTTGTTCTAACTAAGCTCCTGACAAGATAAAGGAGCTGAGGTTGCACCCAGGCAAACACACTCAGAGGCCACGCAGGCAGGGATTTTCCCTTTGGTCCAGGCACTCCTCTACTCCAATCCTTATCGGAATTGCAAATGGCTCAGTTGGCTCAGTTGAGTGTGTTTAATGACGGGGTGAAATCCGTGCACAGATAAAATTTGTGTTTTCATGTGATTCTACTACTTGCGACAGGCCCCATGTGATGGGATTTGGTAATTGTCAGTATTGTCAAAATGGCATTTCTTTTTTCCTTTTACCCTTGCTACTTGCATCTGTGCAATTTGTCATACTAGCTATCAAACAGAGCATCGGAAAAAGTGGGAGAACCAACAAAAGCGTATTCACACTCTTTGCAACCACGACTGTATCATCCATTATTAAATCAATTATTACGGCTCAGTTTAGAGTAGGTGTCTCTGGGTGGAACAGCTCTTTTATCATCTGGAAACTGTCATCTCAGGCTTCTTTAACTCTTTACTGGTTAAACCTTTTTAGTTCCCTTAAGGGAGAGTATATACCAATGAAATAAAGTTAAGTAAAACAGAATAAAATAGGCAAAAATAAAATATGAATGAAGTCTGATATCTTACCCAGAGGAAATGTTTAGTGAATTGCCTTAAAGTAAACAGCCTAATAATTCAACCCTTGGGAAGAATGACACTCTGGCCCAACTAGCACAATGAAGTAAGAAGTCTTTAAAAGAGTACTGATTTATTCCCTCTGTCTACCAGGCAAAACTCCTCCATGGGTAAATTATTGGTATCTACTGAAGAATGCTCTCTTCCCTTAATCCACATCAGTCCATTCAATAACACTTAATCAAAAAAAAAAATTTTTAAAGAGCACATACTAGGGAGACAATGTTGCATAATGTTTTAGAATATGAGTCAAGGAAACAAAACATGTGGGTCAAAACCTGGCCTCTACTGCTTTCTATTTGTGTGGGCAAGGTGTGAAAGCCTCTCTCTGGTTTCCCATCTGGAAGTGGGGGACAATAATTGTATCTCTCTTTAAGGCTTTTGGTGGAGATTAAATGTATTAATACATGCTGAGTGCATAAGACAACATGGAGTACATGGGAAAAGTCTATCTTAGTCTGCTAAGATGAATACACACACTGGTTGGCTGAAACACTGGGAATAAACTGGCTCACAGTTTTGGAGACCAGAAGTCCAAAATTAAGGTGTTGGCTAAGTATGCTTTCTCTGAAGTCCTATGCATGGCTGGTGATGGAAATCTCTGTCCCAGGGCCATCACTATCTCCGGCTTCTACTGACCCACTGTATCCAAATTTCATCTGTTTATAGAGACTTCAGTCACATGGATTGAGGCTTCCTCTGATTCAATTTGGCCTCATCCAAAGAGGACCTTCAAAGAGGCCATTCACATGTGAGTCTACGCATTAACTAACAATAACATCTTTTTTTTAAAACCTTATCAAAAAATTTAAAAAAAATTTAAAACAAAACAAAGGAATAAGAAAAACAAATATCCTAAAATAACTACATTCCTTCCAATATGCTCCTACCATACCTCAAGAAAATTAATGAACCATAGTCATTCCTGAGTATTCCTATATCATTAAGATTAAGACAATAACATCTTCAGAGGTCCTGTTTACAAATGGGCTCACACCCCTGTGGGTTAGGGTTCAGGACGTGAACATGTGTTTTGGGGGGGACATGACTGAATCCCCAAGAAAGCCAGAAACTGGATGAGGTGCTGGCAGGGGTGAAGGGACCAAAAGACTGTGAATTCTCAAATTTTAAGAAACCCAGAATTAGTTGAGGAATTATGATAAATACACAAACAATAAAAGGTAAAATATAATCAGTCAGAGAGGAGGAACAAATTCCGTAATAAGGAATACTATCTGAAGATATTATGATTAGCATGAGTTTCTTGCGTTGAGTAGGATGGGTCAAGCTTAAAATGTTTAGCAGAAGCAGTTTTGAGTTACTGCAGTGGACACAGCCGTGCCTCTTAGCATGTTAATTGTAAGATGATTTCAGATTTGGGCCTTCTTGAGCTAAAGTAGTTGAAACCATCAGAAACCAAGCATTATGAATAAATTAAACAGTCAGGAATGATCCCACCTTTCTAATGAAGTAACCTCGGGAAGGTGAATCTGTAAGCAGCAGACCTTCTGCTTTTTGATAGCAGAGAATGGTAAAAGGTCTATATATGTCTTAGCCACAGTCAAACCTTGGAACTTCTGCAACTCGTCTTCTCTATCCTTCAACCTGGATAATGTCCTCAAATCTATTTAATCATTGAGCCTCAGGGCACTTGGCACACTCAGCCTGAAGCCAGGGAGCTCCTGTCCCTCATCTGCTAGCAGCCATATCTATTTGGGACATTGCTTTGAATGTGAGAATACCCCAAGGATCCAAGGTTGGAGAAAAGGGGATGGAGGTTCCTACTTTCTTTGCTGGTCTCGGCTCCAAATCAACAAGCTTCTACCTCAAGAGGTGGATATTAGTTTAATTGATTTGTTTTGTTCCTCACATGGGAATTAAGAAGGAGGAGCAAAATGAGCTGTTTCAACAGGATGCTGAGATGCCAAGGCCCCTCCAATGTACTGTTCATTATAGAATCCCAAGATCTCCATGACACAGGTTAGCAGGCAAAATTCATTGGGTTGGGACTAGGCCAAAGTAAGGGTGGCCTGATGCCCAGTGTACTGAAGGTTTCTTATGAATTATGTACCCCCATCAGGAGTTAGCCTATACCTCCTCCAAGATCTTCATTTAATTTTGTATCTTTGATTGAGGGACTCGCCCTCCAATTTCTTTGGGTTTTGTTATTGATGTAACTTCGGAAATGCCCAAGTTCCACCTCAAATGTCACAGATTACATTGAGTTGAAGAAAATCAGGAATGGCTTCATAAGGAGGTAAACTTTGTCAAATCTCAGGGAAAAAAGTAGGATTTCCATAGGCACATATAAGACATGGGTAGAGAAATGAGCACGAGAAAACACAGAAAGGAGGAGAGAAAGCTCAGGCCACATCCAGAGGACAAAAAGGTAGATGAGTTAGATTGGGGTGTAGACTATGTCGTGAACACGTATATCAGTTATCCCTTGCTTTGTAACAAATTTCCCCAACACTCAGTGGTTTAAAACAAGAATCATTTATGATCCTACAAGGTGTCTATTTGTCACAAGTTCTGGAGCAGCTTTGCTGGGTGCTTCTGGATCAACATCTCTTGCAGTTAATGTGTCATCTTCTGAAGGCTTGACTTGAGCTAGTGGATCGCTTTCCAAGGTGGCTCACTCATATGCCTTGTGCATTAGTGCTGGTTCTCAGCAGGAGGCCTCATTCCTTGTCACATAAACCTTTCCATCCAGGAGACATTACAGCTAATGTTGAGAGCAAGATGAAAGCCATAATTCCTTTTATGACCTGACCTTGGAAATCACACCTCAGCATGTCCACCATAGCCTATTGGTCACATAAGTCAGCCCTAATCAAGGAGGGAACAGGGTTAATACCTGGAGGCAGATCACTGGGAACCATCTCAGAAGACTGACCCTGTTAACAAATGGTCCATTTGCATCTTCAATTCCCAATACCAGGGGCTTGGTTCTGAGACTATTACTGAATGAGGCATCCATTCTATCCTCTTAAATGTTTCCAGGTTTACCCCAAGAGCTTTTATATAAAGTTCAAAGTCCTCTTTAGGAACTGGCACCTGCCTATTTCACTGGCCTCAATAGGAAATATTCCTATTTCCGCATAGGAATATAGCGATTCAGCCAAAGTGGGCCACTTGATATTCCTGAACTGTGCTATGATTGGTCAAACTTTTGAAATGCATTTCTTATACCTCATGCCTTGTGGCACTCTCCTAATCCTTTAAAACTCAATTCAAATGTCACCCCCCAACCCTGGCATGCCTTCCCTGACCAATCCTAATCCCCACTGAATAAGGGGCCTTTTTCTGGTCCCCTGCTGATGCAGGGTGCACCCTGTAACAGAACTTATCACACACCTCACTGCAGTGACTGACTTGCCTTTCTCTTCTTTAGACTGAGCTTCTCAAGGAAGCAATTCTATTTTTATCATTTATCCCTGGTGTTTGGCACAATGCCTATTATTGTTGATCAACATACTGATTGTCTGAACTAATGAATATATGTTCCTGAGACTCTTTTTTTCCATCTGTATACAAGCATTTATTGCTGTAGGTTGTAAGATCCTCTCATTATTTTAAGCTTCTCAAGGTATATAGACTGCATCTGTTATTTCTTTCATAACTTGACAGAAAATAATATTCCACTAGGATCACTGAATATGTTCAATACCAATAGTTACAGCTGTCATTCTTAGATGGAGAGTGTGGGGACAAAAGCAGACCATTATTCTCAGTTTTTAGGAGGCTTGTTTGGAAATAGCCAGTGATTAACAGGGATCCTCACTCTCAGTTTCATAGCCTGGATACTTAAAATGGAAGATGATCTGTTATCCATTCAAGTTTTTAATGTATCGATCAACCCTTAGTCAACAAATATTTATTGAGTAGCCCACTGGGTGCCACCACAGGGTATAAAATAGTAAATCCAAGCAGATATAATCCTTTCCCTCTTGGATAAACATTTGGGTCAACATCATATCTATCTTGAAGATGACAAGTGCAAATTTATTTTTTAATTACTTCTGACAAAATTAAGTGTATGGGATTTAATATTTCCTTAAAATTGAGGCTCAGAAAGATTGTCTCATCTAAGCTCAGAAGGCATGTTGGTGGCAGAGCCACGAAAGCTGGGCTGGGCTGAGCTGTTCGGGATGGCACTCGCCCACTTTCAGCAGCCCTTTAAAAAGAAATTGCCCCACAGCGTCCCTGGCAAACAATTTTAGGATGCTTTTGTAATTTAAAATGCATTTTCATTATTTTTATTGACCATTCCGTATTATACCCTGTGTGGTTTTTTGACAATATAATCATCAATTTAAAATTAGACAAAAATGAAGCTTTGTGCATAAATGGGAGAAGGTAGGGGGGGAGTGGAATGAGAGAATGCTTTTAAATGATCCACGGTAATATAAAGAGCTCAGAATAGAGGTGAGATCAGACCTTACAATCAGTGGGGAGTTTTCTGATCTCTTCTGCTTCCCAAGCTTAACACAGCTGTACAGTATAAAGTATATATAGTATAGTATAGTATAAAGAAACTCTACTTTGCAGTACCTGTTATTTAGAGGTATGTGAGTTTTAATCCTTATTTCAAAGAGGTACTATATTTTAGCATACTGAGAACACTGTGCACTAGGAGTTAAACATTTATTTACTAATCCATATTATTAATAAAACCTAATATTAGTAAATATTGATATTTAAATAACTAATTAATATTATTGTGATTTGTGAATATGACACTCTCACAGGGACAGGTTGTATTCAGGCAACATTTTCTGTAAGGATTGCAACTTCACTGATCAATCCACTCTTGAGTCCTGAATCCACCTTGCTTTGCCCACCTGACTTTATTAACACCACAAGTTCTCTGTCTGGTACTTCACTGGGCAAAGAGAAAACAAATTTGTTCACACTATGAAATCAATTATCTACATACAACAATCAAATTAAGCAGATTTTTTTTTTTTTTTTCCAGTTAGAGCTCTTATGCTTGAAATGACGGGAAAAGGAACCTCAACTTTTGGCTTAAGCTGAAAAAGAGATTTGATTTGTTTTTACAGCTAAAATTCCAGAAGTAGTGCAGGCTTTAAGCAAGGCTGGGTCCCAACCTTAATTGATCGACCTCAAGCTTCTTGCAAAGATTGGTATCAGGCACTTCCGGTTTACCTGGTCCTTGCCTTTAGCCAAAGGAGGGACATCATTTTATGAATAGCTCTGATTGGTCCAGCTCAGGTCATATTTGCTTCCCTTGAACCAATCGGGAGAATGGTGCACTCTGATTGGACAGTCTGGGTCTCTTACTGAACAAAGCATCCGGTTGGGTGGGGGCAGGTCGTTTGGGGTTAGATTCTGGACAGATAGAAGGTAAAAATGTAAAAAAATAAAGAAAGCATTAGGAATTAGCAAAACTTTTCATCAGCAGTGGCCAAGGGAATGCCCCAGGCCTGATCTCTCATAGGCATTTCCTTATCTCTTCTTCTTCTTTGCAGCTGATCCAGTGAAAAGATGAATTAACTTTCATACAGTCGTATTAAATACCGTTATCTTTAACTGTGGTTTCATTACAAATACACATTTGCCAGTACAATTACATTCTCATCCCCTCCCCGTGATCTTCCCGGGAGTTTCCCTCTCTCGTTCATTTACTCATCTCTACTCAAATATCACTTCCTTGGCAGAATAAGTCCCATCCCTCCCACTGGTACCCTGCTTTGGTTTCTTCATACCACTTATGGTAACCTGATCTTAACTATTTCTTGTTTCATTGTTTCTTTTCTCTCTCCCCCATGAGATACATTCTGAGACAAAGAATTGTAGATTAGCCTCATTATTTTCCAATCTGAGCATGCTAAGGATCCTTAGGTTAGCTGGGCTTAAATTTTGTGCCCCTATAAACTAGTTTTTCCTAGTAATCTTCAGACTGTTGGTTTCCATGATTAAAATATGTTTGGGAAATAACCCATAGAATATATGCTTCAAGAGGACAGGCTACCTTTCCATGGCAATTTTCAGAGTACCTTAAAGAGTGCTTTTCTACACACAGTAGGTGCACAGTGAATATTTGTTAAATGAACGAATATAGGAAAACACTTGACCTTCGGATACCATGCTCCCCTCAAGATTCACAGTGCATGTTTTCCTATTTATGGCCTTGAGAAATGAAGTAAAGGCACTTGTTTTCCTTTAATTTAATTCAGGCTTCTCCAAATTTATTTAACCACGGTACATTCTGCAAATGGTTTCTGTGGAACACACTTTGGGAAGCCCTCCTATAAGACATCTTCTTGCCTGAATCCCAAGCGTGAGGGGCAACTTTCATCATTTAAAAAATTAGGGCGACTGTAGTCATACTAGCAGTGGGTTTTGCAAGGCAGAACACGGCTTCCTGTTTTAAAGATGTTGAAAAGCATAGAATGGTTTAGGGAGAGGCCCCTGGGGATTCTCCCTGGACAACAAACAGCTCTTATAAAACAACAATTTGATGAGCTCAGTGCAAACGAATCAGAAACATATGGATTCAATTTCCCTCGAAACACACATGGCTTTAACAATTAAACACCACAGCGATTAGCAGGAAAAGAATACACAACAGGGATTTGATGGAGACCAAACATTTGCAAACATGTCTGCGGTCTTTGGCGAGCCCTGAATGGGGTCATTCCCACAGAACACATGGGGCTCTAGCTGCACTAGCTGCAGGAAACACAGTGTCCTACTCCAGTTCCAGCCTGCTGGGAACGTTAAATAGTAACTGTCACAGCAGCTCCGTGGATGAGAAATGGCTTTTATCATAATGATCATGGGTGGAATCGAATTAATTTGTTTCATTTTAGTCCATTTCCTCTTTGTTAGACTGATAACACAAACTGTGTGTGTGTGTGTGTGTGTGTGTGTGTGTCTGTGTGTTTATGGCAATTCTCTCCAAGGAGCTCAATTTCTCCATAGACATTATCTCATTCATTTATATTATGTGTGCCCAACAAGCAGATGTGATTATTCCATGTTCCCCATTTGGGGAGGGAAACTGAAGAACAGAGAGGTGAAGACATTGGCCATGATCACACAGCCTGCCCATGAACTAGCCATACAACAGTAAATTTCTCTAGCCTCCTGCAGGCTAATTTCTCTTTGCAGAGCCTCCATGCCTCTAGGTTAAAAAGTCAGGTTCATCATCACTATATATTAACTAGAAATTGGGACTCCCCAGGGGAATTCTGGCTCTTTCCAGTGAAGCCGTAGCACTGAGAAACTGGTGAGGAAGTTGCAATTAATTGTTCCCTCATTATATAAACTCTCTCAGCAGCCTCAGGGGCCAACTACAACACACTAAATTATATATAGCTGAGGCCAATCTTTCCATCCAACAGCTCGGGGCCAAAATGAAAACCCAAAAGCCCATGTCATCATGTGTCACCATCCTTAATGGGCATGCCAGTTTTCTCGTGAATGGAAATATGGGGAACACCTTGGCCCCTCCCACTTCATTTTAAAAGTATGACTAATGTTTTTCTTTTTAGACCGACAGGAGTAGGCCGTAAGAGCCAATATTTTGGAGCTTTCCATGTCTAATTTGTCTTTCTCAAATATTGTTTAGCACAAGATGATCTCCCAGGATTTATTTGGTATGATATTTTAAAGCTGGAGAAAACTTTACAGATGAATTACACCAGTTAAATTAAACTCAGGCAGGGTTTTAAAAATTACCTGAGGAGTGGCCAAGGCATCTGTAGCATCTAAAAGCTCTCCAGGTAATTACAACACACTGCTAGACTGCAAGTACTGGTCTATACCTGCACCAACCCTGATGCCTAGGATGCGTAAGTGGTTTTCCCAAAGGAACAGGCCATTGCCCCTTTTTTTTTTCATTCCAGAAATACAGTATTCTACTGGGGACCACCTGAGCCATCAGAATGTTAGGAAGGGTCACAGAATTAAATAATAATAAAGAGCTTTTGCTTAGATGTTTTCAGTTTACACATGGTTTTCAGATTATAATTTCTCTGTTACTCTTCCTAGAAAATCCGTTAGATCCGTAATAACGTCATCATCCGTAGATATGGAAACCAAGGCTGAAAGAGGAAGAGTGACATTGCTTTATGTAGCAGTGTTAGGGTTTGATACCAGCTCTTTGACTCACGGCCATCGCTCTCTCTGTGTTGATTGTAGTCGACATGAGCCTTGTCTCTTCCTCTGATCGCTGCTGTGCACAGGAGCCCCAACTTGTTTGCAAAAGCGCAGGCAGTTTTGTTTCCCACACTGCAACAGGTAATGCTGGTCTAGAATGTGATTTCCAGAAAAATGGGACTGGCCCTCTCTACTTTTCCAAGCAGGAGGAGAACATTCCTTCAGTGTTATGTGTTGGATGTACGAATTATTCCTTGAAAAATACAATTAGAGAGGGGTCTATATATCACATATAAAATATGGATGTCACAGCCATGGAGCATGTCACAGGCTTTGACAGACCAGGCAGGGCACCTCCAGCAGCAAATGGACACCAGCCAACGTCATCTTTAATGCAGTATGTGTGCTCGGATGAGAAGAAAATGTCACTGTGGCTCTGATCCTTTCCAACAGTCCTTCTACGGCTATAGGGACATCAAACAAATGTTTAGACAGAGGGCCCTTTAACTAGCTTCTCAGTGGCACTGAATCAAGTCAGAAAAGTAATTCAACCCTTACTCCCAAGGTTCAAGGGAAGGAAGAAAAACTGTTTCTATAGGTTCCATCCTCCCCATGGAACCATTTATCAATTTCCTCAGGGAGTTGGAACCAATCCCATCTGCACCACGTGCCAAAATGAACCCCTGGTAGAAATGTAAGCTGACACTTGCCTCTGCTCTCTATGCCTCTTCCTTCCTCGGTGGAGCAGGAGGTGATCTGGGGAACATGGGAGGTGTCATGTCCAATGGGCATCCCAAGTTTCTACAGGTTCATCTGTGTCCTGATGGTCTCTGCATCCTCACTCTCCAGAACAACTTTTCCATATCATCTGATACCACTTAAATCACTGGGTTAGCAGCGTTGGCTTCTGTCAAACCTGCTTGGGGTCCTTACTAAGAAAATGAATAACAAACTTACATATGGGAGCTTTGCCACCCCATTCCCTTCCCTCAGCAAGCCAATGAAATAAATCCCAAATATGCACATGACCAATGCGTCCAAATGCACAAAACTTAATGGTTTGGATTTCTGGGGAATTTGATGCCACACAGATGGGAAAGGCCATAGGAGCAAGAAGCTTACAAACACTTGCATTTGATAGTTGAAAAACAGTCTCAGAGGTGAAGTAACTCACCCACAGTCAAACCATGGCAAAAAATGAACCAATCAGAAGTCAGGCTCAGTCAAGATAAGAACCCAAGTTTCCCAACTCTCTCCCTCTTTGCACCACCATGACCCCTGCAGCTCGTCTCTGTGTGTTTCACCAACTGAAGATTTTGAGACAGGGTGAGTTTTGTGGGGTTTTTGTAATTTTAGCCCCCTCCCCCCCCCAAAAAAAAATCCCTTTCGTGTTGTGAAACTAGCCATGATAATGCTAAGCAGCACTGAAGCTTTTATTATAAACCAACAGTCCCTGCAGAGAAGACTCATTTCATCTTTAACACTTACAGCTTCCTTTCTATCAATAAAAAGTTGAATCATCCAGGCTTGTGCTCTAGGGACCAGATTCACAGGTGGAACTAACTCAGAACCATTTCAGGGACAAGCCAGAGCTGTCCTATTTCTGTTCCTGCCCTTTGATAAGGTGAATAATATGTGTTAAAGGCACCTCAGGGGATTCCCACTTCCCCTTCGGTGGAAGGAAAGAATCTCTCTTTAACATAATTGCCCAACAGAGAAAAAAATGCTGAGCTCCCTTTCTTTTCTTCTTTATTAGAGAAGTTGTAGATTTACAGAAAACTCATGAGGCTAAATATAAAGTTCCCATATACCCCCTCATACATATCCTGTTTTCCCTATTATTAACATTTTACATTGGTCTGGTAACTTTGTTATAATTAATGAAACATTATTATAATTATGCTATAAACAATAGTCCATCATTTATATTAGGGTTCATGCTTTGGGTTGTATAGTTCTATGGTTTTTTAACATTTTTATTCCAGTAAAATATATATACCCTAAGATTTCCCAGGTTAACCACTTTCAAAATACATTTCAGTGGTGTTAATTCATTCACAATCTCCCATCACCACCGTCCATTATCAATACTTTTCCATCACCCCAAGCAGAAATTAGACTCTGAGCTCCCTTTCTTAGAAATACTTTGCTAATTAGAAAAAACAGGATGCTGATCAACTCAGCCCAGAAAGATCCAAAAATCTAGAAAGAATTTATTGAATGGCTGCTATGAATGAAAACTGCCAGTTCTTTCTCTGTAAGCACCAATGGTTCTTTATCAAACTTTTCTACTGGCCAACCTTCCTCTGATGAGGCCCATGCAGCCCCCAGGGCTTCACCACACTCTAAGTCCACTGACACTAGTTGGAGTCTTCTTCAGGACATATCCTTGCTCATTTCTCTCGTCACACACTACCCACTTCCCACCAAAAAAATATATGGCTTATTGTGATAGATTAAATTATGTCCCATAACAAGGACATATTCTTAATCTTAATTCCCATTCCTTTAGGAGTGAATCCATTATATGTAGGATCTTTCGAAGATTATTTCTAGTTAAGGTGTGAAGAACTGAACCAGGAGTTTTAATCTAGATTGGTGGAGACCTTATAAAGAAAACCTGGAAGTCACAGAAGTCAGAAGAAAGAGGTTATTGCCATATGTCGATGGGGAAAGATACAAGCCAAGGAACCCCAATGTCTGCCAGCAGCCAGCATCAAAAGTCTACAGATTTGAGGGGGAAAGCAAGCCTTGCCAATATCTTGATTTGGGACTTCTTCTAGCCAAACAATCCACTAGCCAATAAATTCCCATGGTTTAAGCCAACCCATTGTGTGGTATTTGTCATAGTAGCCTAGCAAGCTAAGACACTCATTGTTGATGCAGTGAGAAATCTTTGATTGCCAACTGTGCCCTTTCCATGGGTGAGCCTGAAGAGTGTCCGTTGTGCCCTCCACCATTGGTCCATTCCAGCCTCCTTGGGAAAGCAATCATTCCCTCCTAGCCTTGGGTGGAAGTTGGAAATAGTACTTTCTGGAAAATGTTGTTCACAAGTCATAGGATGGGGGGATAATCAGGGTTAGGTTTTTCTAGAACTGTCATGGGAAAATAAAGAAGAAAGACATGGACTCTAAATCGCCTTTATTTATTTACCACTCATACATTTGCTGCCTCCAGGCCACTGTCCCTCTACTGGTTTCTCACAGAAACCTCACCCCCCTCCTCTTCTCATTAAATATTGAAAATACAATGATTGCAGGATGGGCGCAAGGGATAAAACATTCTCATCCTGCTTCTGTGAACTATAGGAAAACACTTAAAAGTCACTTGCCTCAGAATTCACTCCAGGGGAAGAATCCATACCCAAGGTGGATTAACTATAGTGGCTAAGAATCCAATAGTCTCTATAAGGAGAGGAAAGCAAAGAGCCAAGGTAGGACCCTCCATTCCCATAGCTGCATGGCCATGACCAAATAACTGAATTCACATTTCCTACATATGGAAACATTTTGGTTGTACCATTGTATTTTTACATCATGTTTATAGAGCACAGTATTTATCCATTAGCCTTTGTCTGTCAGTGTGTGGGGGAAAAGCAGGTAAACATGAATTTCATATTGAAATTTCAGGAGCCAACTGAGTTTGATACTAAATCATTTAAAACAACCATTCCCTTCATCATGACTTTTATTTGGAGAGTCTGCTATTACATTATTAGACAAGATTTCATTGAATAAAATAAACCTTTGATTTGGTTATGTTGGTAAGCCTTAAATATTATTGATTTTTACCTCATAATCATTTTTTCATGATGGTTACCAAGATATAATTTTACACAAAGCTATCTGCAATTTTAACAGACATTGGAGGTATTACAAGCAAACTGTCAGATTGCAATCCTTTATAAATCAGGCTAGGAGCTCTGCAAATTTCCATGGTTCAGCTTCTAATGCAGGATTGGGTTGCATACAGCAGTCTCTTCCAACTGACTTACTCTGACTGCTTTCTCTGCACTTATCCTTTCTTAAAGCAAGAAGTAGTTTCATTGTCCAAAACTCATGTAATATGAATATATATTGAGATTGACATTGGTTCACAACTATCTTGCTGTCTTTTGTTTTAAAATTATAATCTACAATGTTAGGCTTCATGACTTCTCTTTTCTCCTTATTCTTTCATTCATTCAACAAATAATCATTGAGCACCTTCTACGTGCCAGTCACTAAACTCGGCTCTGGGGATAGCATCTGGAACAATCCAGATCATATTTGTGAATTGGCCTCAGGAACACCGATTTGAGAATGAATTTATTACAATGCCAGCAGAATTCATCGTAATATACACCACGACAGTGAACAAGATCACGATTTATAAAATATCAACATTTTTATATATTTACTAATATTTTTTATTAGTTCATTATAAACATAATTAGCAATATTGTTTTTCTTAGATAAATCCTTTAAAAGTTCAAACTGCAAAACAGTTTGATGATTACTCAAAAAGTTAAAGAGGATTACCATATGACAAGGCAATCCCACCTCCTAGGTATAGACCCTAAAGAACTGAAATAGAGACTCAGACAGATACATGTACACCACACTCATGGCAGCATTATTCACAACAGCCAAAAGGTGAAATCAACCTAAGGACCTATCAGCAGATGAACAGATAAACAAAATGTGGTCTATCTACACAATGAAATATTATTCAGCAACAAAAATAAATGAATTTCTGATACATGCTACAATGTGGATTGAAGCATTATGCAAAGTGAAATAAGCCAGGCATAGAAAAACACATATTGTATGATTCCACTGACATGAAATATCTGGAATAAGCAAATTCATGAAGACAGGGAGTAGACGAGAAGCTACCAGAGGCTGGGAGGAGGGGGAAATGGGGAGTTACTGCTTAATAGGTACAGAATTTCTGTTCAGAGTGATGGAAAAGTTTTGGTAATGGATGGTGGTGATGGTAGCACAATATTGTGACTATAATTAATGCCACTGAAATATACACTTAAAAATGGTTACAATGGCAGCATTTATGTTATATATAAGTTACCCAATGAAAAAAATTAAGTCCAATTACTGAACTTTTGAAAGGACATACACAGATGGCTTTGAGTAAATAGAGGTTTCAGAGATATAAAAGACTGTGTCCAATGTCTGTCTTGGAAACTCGCTTCTAACCATTCAAAAGACTTACATTTCTTTTTAGGAAAAATGACTTCTTTTAGACAGAAAAACAAAACTTATTTATATCAGATGGAATGAGAGGTATTCACAGAATAAGAATAACACCCAATTTCATAGCAGCTCACAGTTTGGACTTATATTTCTTATGGTTTGCTGTTCCATGTTGATTGCAGCTGGTTGACTAGTCACAACTGGTATATTTATGTGATTTGTTCCTTGCCCAATCAATCTCCTCTTTCTTCCACCCTCTCTGCTCTTCTTCAACACTGTAGCGTCTCATTTTAGTCTAGGAACTCTTTGATCCTTGCATTAATATCTTATTAGCAGAGGAGCTAAGATGGCGGCATAGAGAGGAGTGGAAGACTGTTAGTCCCCCCCGGAACAATTCATAAATGACCAAAAAACTAGTAAATAACCTGGAATAACTGTGGGGAGACAAACATGACTGTCCACTCATTCATCCAATTGGGAGGAATGCCCGAGATTGCAGCATAAAATCTGTAAGTAAAACTGTGGACCCATGCTGAGAGCCAAGAGCTGAGAGCCCCTCCCTCATGGGCAGCACTCTCTCAGCCCAGCTCCAACTGGGGTTTTAATGTTACCTGCTCAATACAGACAGCAAATCCTCAACAAGCAGACAGAGGCTTTTGGTGACAACTGACCTTGGGAGAGTCGGGGGACATATCTGTCTCAGGACGGGGAGCCCAGAGGATTGGGTGCTATCTCTGGCTGACAGGTGAACCTGGGAGCTTTTCTGTCCCTTTCTCTCTCTGTGGAGAAAACCTCAGCCATTTTCAGCCTGCAGTGCTTTGCAGTAAAGACAGCCTCAGCCATTTTAAAATCAAAACACTTTGATCAGCAGAGTCAGAGAAACAAAGAACTTATTGATATGCAGATAACCTCTCTGGAGGGGACAAAGCCTCCCAAGAGGAAAGGGAGGGGCCCAGCTCTACTGCCCGCCTTTCTGGAACCAGACCCCAAAGCCTGGGGGACGAGAGCCACAGGCCACACCTTCTTACACCAGCCAGTGACAGGCTGACAGGTACACCTGCCAGGCAGAAAAGCACAGGTGTATCAATCCTCTAAGAAAAACCATCAGGGAAACCAGATACTGAATATTTCCTCCTTCTGTGACCTAAGCCTGTTCTCATCTGGGAAAACCTGATTGGGGTGGCCTAGGAGGTCAGATGCCTAGACAACAGAAAACTACAACTGACACGAAGAGAAACGAAGCGATGGCCCAGTCAAAGGAGCAAATGTACACTTCAACCGAGATACAGGAATTTAAACAACTAATGATAAATCAATTCAAAAAGTTTAGAGAAGATTTCGCAAAAGAGATAGAGGCTGTAAAGAAAACACTGGGCATACATAAGGCAGAAATTGAAAGTTCAAAAAACAACTAGTAGAATTTATGGAAATGAAAGGCACAACACAAGAGACGAAAGACACAATGGAAACATACAACAGCAGATCTCAAGAGGCAGAAGAAAACACTCAGGACTGGAGAACAAAACACCTGAAAGCCTACACGCAAAGGAGCAGATGGAGAAAAGAATGAAAAAATATGAGCAATGTCTCCGGGAACTTAAAGATGAAACAAAGTACAAGAATGTACGTATCATTGGTGTCCCAGAGGGAGAAGAGAACAGAGAAGGGGCAGAGGCAATAATAGAGGAAATAATCAATGAAAATTTCCCATCTCTTATGAAAGACATAAAATTACAGATCCAAGAAGCACAGCGTACTCCAAACAGAAGAGATCTGAATAGGCCTACACCAAGACACTTAATAATCAGATTATCAAATGTCAAGGACAGGGAGAGAATCCTGAGAGCCGCAAGAGAGGAGCAATCCATCACATACAAAGGAAGCTTAATAAGACTATGTGCGGATCTCTCAGCAGAATCCACGGAGGCAAGAGGGAAGTGGTGTGATATATTTAGGATACTGAAGGAGAAAAACCGCCAACCAAGGGTCCTGTATCCAGCAGAGCTGTCCTTCAAATATGAGGGAGAGCTCAGAGTGTTTTCGAACAAACAGACAATGAGAGACTGTGAACAAGACACCCGCCCTACAGGAAATACAAAAGGGAGCACTGCAGAGTGATAGGAGAAGACAGGAGTGCATGGTTTGAACACAATTTTGGGAGATGGTAGCACAGCAATATAAGTACACTGAACAAAGATAATATGGTTGAGAGACGAAGTTTGGGAGCATGTGAGACACTGGAAGAAAGGAGGAAAGATAAAGACTGGGACTGTGTAACTTGGTGAAATCTAGAGTGTTCAACAATTGTGATAAAATGTACAAATATGTTCTTTTATGAGGGAGAACAAGCAAATGGCAACCTTGCAAGGTGTTAAAAATGGGGAGGCATTGGGGGAGGGATGCAATCAGCATAAACTAGAGTCTGTAACTAACAGAATCGTATTATGCTTCCTTTAATGTAACAAAGGCTGTATACCAAGGTAAATGCAGATAAGGGGGGGATAGGGGAGGCGTGTTAGACACTTGACATTGGTGCTGTTGTGTGACTCTTTACCCTACTTTGATTTAAGGTTACTTTTCCTTTTGCTACTTCCTAGCTGTCATTTTCCCCCCTCTTTCTTTTGCCTCTCTACCTTCTTTGACTCTCCCTCCTGCCTTGTGGAAGAAATGTAGATGCCCTTATATAAATAGTGGTGAAGGTGGTGAACAAATAAATATGTGACCATACAGAGAACCATCAATTGTTTACTTAGGATGGAATGTATGGTGTGTGAACAAAACCATCTTAAAAAAAAAAATGGGTTGATGACAAAACCTCAAGAGCAATATACTGAATGAAATAAGCCAGATATATAAGGACAAATATTGCAGGGTCACATTGATAAGAACTAATTATAATATGTAAACTCATAGACATGAAATATAAGGTACCAAGATATAGGACGAGGCTTAAGAATGGGGAGTGGTTGCTTAGTATGAGCAGAATGTTCAACTAGGATGAACTTAAATGTTTGGAAATGAACAGAGGTGTCAGTAGCAAGATGTGAGAATAACAGTGCCGAATGGTGTGTGAATGAGGTGGGAAGGGGAAGCTCAGAGTCATATATGTCACCAGAAGGAAAGTTGGAGGTCAAAAGATGGGAATGCATAAAACTGAATCCTATGGTGGGCAATGTCCATGATTAACTGTACAAATATTAGAGAACTCTTCCATGAACCAGAACAAATGTATGACAATACAACTAGAAGTTAATAATAGAGGGGCATATAGGGAAGAAATATATACATATTGCAAACTATATACTACAGTTAGTAGTATTTCAACATTCTTTCATAAACAGTAACAAATGTACTATACCAACACTACGAGTCAACAGTTTAGGGGGTTGGTTAGGGATATAGAAGGATCTTTTTTTTTTTTTTTTTCTTTTTACATGTTCACTTTATTTCTTGTCTGGAATAATGAAAAGGTTCTAAAAATTGAACAAAAATTAATTGTGGTGATGGATGCACAGCTGTATGAGGGCACCAGGGGCAACTGATTGTACATTTTGGATCTTTGGATAATTGTATGATATCTGAACAATCCCAATAAAAATTTAAAAAAATTAATTAATTAATTAATTTTAAATATATCTTATTAGCATTTCTTCTATAATTTCTCAGAGCCCTTACGTAAGCTCTTTTTCACACATCCTGGAATTTGGTTAAGTAAATAAATGCACACAGAACTATAGGTTTCAGTGACTACCAACCAGTCACCGCTCCATGTCAGTAGTTATCAAGTAACATGCTATGATTTCACATAATCACCTGGATGCTTGCTCTCATTGATAAGAGTGATCACATGAAAATTATACCTGGCTCAACGTAAGAAACACAGATCTCTCTGTTTTATTAAGGGAGATATTAGTTAAACCCACAATCATGTCCCAAGAAGTAATGTGCAGAGTATCAGCTAGATTACCATTTTCTGTTAATTGTAAATCTCTGGATTTACAGAGTATATTAGTCAAATGAAATACTCTATGCAAGACAAAAAAAAGAAGAAAAGGAAGCATGGTGAGATGGAAAGTGACAGGCTTCAGAGACAGATAGGTATGGGTTTACATTTCTGCTTCACTTCTCCTTGTATTAAGGTTTGAACTTCCTTCCCTGCCCCTCTGAACTTCAATATCTTTATCTATAAAATGAGGATAATAATAAAACAAATCTCACTATACGAATATTAGTTCCCATCCCTTTTCTCCCCTAAAGGATAAAAAAAATACATATGTTTAAAATATGCACTACTCATACAACACTAAGAAAGGGATGACTTAAAGTATCAAATTTGAGACTGATGTATTGGAGGATGGAGATTATTAAATTTCCTTGTTCAGAGAAAACATAATTAGCATGATCAGTCTGGAATTTTTTTCATGCCAAATTTTTCTTTCTACTTGTAAAATAACATTGTGCAAACTATTGGTGAGTTGTTTCATATTCATGCTTAATGAAAAGAAAAAAAAAACTTTTTCATGTACTTAAATGCCTATTTAGTTCCATTTAGGCCATTTTCTTTGAACTGAATGCAAATGAGTGAGGTCTGTAGCTATTTCATAATCTTCCTTTCATCAAGATCACTACAAACCATCAGCTCACTGGGGGATGGGTGACCTAAATCATATTAACTTAATTCTATGAGACTCATTAAGGATTTAGTATTTTCATGAACTCAACTAGCCAGAGACCAAATTGCAGATCTTAGGAATTCAATGATCTGTTGATTATTAGATGGGATGAAGATGAAGTGCCTACTTTCGCCTCACACTGGCCTCAATATATAGTTACTTTTCAAGAGCTCAGGGCTTTGTAAGAGGCAGTTGGGTTCCGGCCCAGAATTCAAAGGAAAAATGCAGACTTCATGACTGTGCCAGATATGCAAGAAGGGTAATCCCTGCATTTTTTTTTTCACACAATTTAAATACTTCTATGATTCTTCTATATTCCCATTTTCTCAACAATTCGAAGAGAAAGAAGTTGGCAATAGATAATATGCTGGAGACTATTGCCTAAATATCCCTTTTCACTCGATGCCATCATTCTTTTGTTTTTTTTACTCCTATAATATCAATAAACGATTCAAACCTGCTAATTTTTCTATACTTTCCCACTTCAGGCACTTCTGTACAATATATAAATATTTATATTTCCTTTTCAAATAGCAGGCCCAAGGATGTTTCTTTAATATTCATGAGAATGCAGAATTAAGAGAAGAATCATTGACTACTAAAGAAGGGAAATGAGAAAACCGGGGAAGAAAGATTGGGCTCAAAGTTTACAAAGATTTCAAATATTGAGGTGTTTATCCTCATATGACAGGACTTTTTGAGTGGTTGGAAGTTTACAGTTGACTCTCCAGCAATGCATAAATGTAGTCAGAGAAGGGCTTCATGAAATAGGGAAACTGAACTCATCAGGGGCAGTAAATGGCTCAAAATTCTGAAGTAGTCATCAGTCACCTTGGGTGGTGTGCCGGTTTGTATATATTATGTCCCCCAGAAAAAGCCATATTCTTTGATGCAATCTTGTGGGTGCAGATGTATTAGTGTTGATTAGGTTAGAACCTATTGGTTCAGTGTTTCCATGGAGATGTGACTCAATCAACTGTGGGCGAGACCTTCTGTTGGATTATTTCTATGGAGTTGTTGCCCCACCCATTCAGGGTGGGTCGTTATTGGATCACTGGTACTATCAAAAGAGCCACACACGCCCAGAAGCAGAGCAACTAAGAGTGACAATTTGGAGGAGCTGGAGCTGCGAGACACATTTTGAAGACGGCCGATGGAAGCTAACGCAGACATTTTGAAGAATGCCATTTTGAAATGCAACCTGAGAGCAAGATACGTGCCTTCCCAGCTAACAGAGGTTTTCCAGATGCCAATGGCCTTTCTCCAGTGAAGGTACCCTATGGTTGATGCCTTCTCTTGGACGCTTTATGGCCTTAAGACTGTAACTTTGTAACCAAATAAATCCCCCTCATAAAACCAATCCATTCTGGTGTTTTGCAAAATGGCAGCATTAGTAAACTGGAACACGTGGCAAAGATGACAGGTACAGTGTTCCCTGGCAAATGGGCCTACTGCACCTACCATTTCCTTTCTTGAAAATTGCTAGGGCTTTTGCAGAACATAGAACTTGAAATTGGGTGCACACTTCCTGAGCCCCATCCCCAATCCCCCTTTGAACTCTGTTAGGATCAGCAAGCAGGAAACCCACAATTCCTCAAGACTGTTGGCATTTGGAGTACACTGGAGATCTTTCTCCCCCAAAGAAGCATCTCTTCCCTTCAAAGAAACGAAAGAAGCAGCCTTTGAAAAATCACTTGCAAATGTTCACCATTTGCAATTTAGAATTTGGATTCTTCTGGCGGGTGCAAAGAACAAGGTGATCCAGAAATTTTGACTTTGTTTTGGAGTATGAATCCCTTTGAGAATCTGAAAAAAATAAAATCCCTCCCCTGAAATTACATATACATGCAAATCTTTTTCTGCAACTTTGGGATTTTAGAGCTCTTCTCAATCCAAATTAAGACCTTATGGTCTAGATATTGAAGAGCTTTATGTTTTAACTAGATCTTTGATATTAGCAGCAATATGTATATAAACTAGAAACATGCCCAAAGAAAGCTGCTCCTTTGAAGATAACTGGTGCTATTGTACTGACCATGAGAACAGCAGACTGGGCAAGAACTGCAAAGCTCAGTTCCTTCCATCAGCCTAGAGTCATTTCTGGAAGTAAACAATGTTTATTGTGGGTCATCCTAGGCCAGTGGTCCCCAACCCTTGGCTGCACATCAGAATCACTAGGGGATGTTCAGAAATACACATGCCCCAAAGGATTCACACTTCATGATTTCAAAACTTATTACAAACTAGAATACTCAATATAGTACTGGTACAAGAATAGACATTTAGATTAATGGAATAGAATTGAGAGTCAAGAAATGATCTCTTATATTTATGGTCAATTGATTTTTGATGAGGTTATCAGGACAATTAAATAGAGAAAGAAAGGTCTTTTCAACAAATAGTACTGGGACAACTGGATAGCCCCATGCAATGGAATGAACTTGGATGTCTGTAATATGTCATAAGCAAAAGTGAACTCAAAATGGATTATAGACCTAAATGTAAATAAGAGGTAAAACTATAAAAGTCATTAAAGAAGACAGGAGTAAATCTTTGTGACTTGGGTAGGCATTGGTATTTTAGGTATGATATCAAAATCACAAAGAACAAAAGAAAAATAGGTAAATTGGATTTCATAAATATTAAAGACTTGTGCTTCCAAGACACCAACAAGAAAGTGAAAAGACAACCCACAGAATGGGAGAAAATATTTGCAAATCATATATTTGGTAAGGGACTTATGTCTATAATATCAAAGAACTCTTACAACTCAATAATAAAAAAGATGAATACTCCAATTAAAAACTGAGCAAGAAACTGAACAGACATTTCTCCAAAGAAGATATGCAAATGGCCAAGAAGCACATGAAAAGATGCTTAATATTATTAGTCTCTAGGGAAATGCAAATTAAAACCACAATGTGATACTACTTCACACACAAACCTTCTAGGATGGCTATAATCAAAATGACAAGTCTTGGCAAAGACGTGGAGAAATGGGAACCCTCATGCTTTGCTGGAAGGAATGTAAAATGGTGCAGCTGCTTTGGAAAACAGTTTGCCAGTTCCTGAAAACAAACATAAAGTTACCATATGGCCTAGCAATTCTATTCCTAGGAATATACCCAGGAGAAATGAAAACATACATCAACACAATGCCTTTGCAAGAATGTTCATAGCAGCACATTTCATAACAGCCAAATGTCCATTAACTGATAAACAGATAAATAAAAAGTATATCCACACAATGGAATATTATTCGTCAATGAAAAGGAATGAAGTATTGATACATGCCATGACATGTATGAACCTTGAAAATATTATGCTGCTTGAAAGAATACAATCAAAAAGGTCACATATTGTATGATTCCATTTATATAAAATGCCTAGAATAGACAAACCCAAACATAGTGTCAGAAAATACATTAGCAGTTGCCTAAGGCTAGAAATGATGGGATGTGGGGAGATGGGTTGGGGAATGACTACTAATGAGTCCAGGGTTTCCTTCTAGGGTTATGAAAATGTACTAAATTAGATTGTGGTGATGGTTGCACAACTCTAAATATACTAAAAACCTTTCTTTGTATACTTTAAATGGGTGAATTTTACAGTATGTGATTTATATCTCAATAAAGCTTTTAAAAAATAACATATGCCTAGACTTACAAGTGTTCTGGAGTGAGTCCCAGGCACGCACACTTTTGTTTTTGTTTTAATAAAACTCTATGGTTATTCTGACATGCTATGGTTGAGATCTATTGTACAAGAACAATTTAGTGTAGTTGATATTTTCATTTGCATCGTTTTTTAGCTCTCATTTTTCTAACATGGTTTGATAAGAGGATGTTTCAGTTAATCAAACATTCTAGATTTGAGGAAGCTGCCGCTGACATTGCCAATGCAATTATGAAAGCCTCAAAATGGAACATGAGGCAGTAGGAGGGAGGAAAAGAACATGTGTCTTTGGAAGCCAATAGAACTCAGATCTAATCTTGGCTCCACCACTTAAGGTCTGTGCCACTTCAAGCAAATCATTCAAGCTCCTTGAACCTCCATCTAATTATCTGCAAAATATGGAGGGAAAATGACTCTACTGGTAGTTTGTAAGGCCTCAATGAAATAAATGCTTAGCTTAGTTCCTTGCATGTAGTTAGTGCTCAATAAATGTCAGCTACTATTGCTGTTGTTGTCGATGTTTATTATTAATGCTCCTATTATGACGACAATGGCAACTATGACAACTGGTAAACCAAGGCACTTAGATGAGAGGTTTTATGAAGAACACAGAGTTATGTAAAAGGTGAATTAATGAACTTGCCATAATTTAAATAGGTCTCTTGATGCTTAAGCATGCCACTTCTCCTTACATTATTTTCAGCATTCAGTTCCTTGATTCTCCTCAAAAGCCCTTCTGACCTGTGAGTGAATTGTCCTTGGTCCTCCCATCACCTGAGATTGAATCTCACCCCTGACCCCCACTAGTTAACGGATTTCAGGTAAACTATGAAACCAGTCTATGTCTCACCTTTTTCCTCTGTAAAATGGAGGAGATACACTAGTCCTGCCTCATCAAGACAGTTATGCAGAAGAACTGCATAAAAGATAGAACTGACTGCTACATAGTCAATTGTGTGAATGTTTTCCTTCTTTTCAATGGTTAAGAAACAGTAGATCTTCTCCCTTTGTTGATCTCTACTTTCTACTTCTTCACAAAATTTATTGTGTTCAGTTATAAAACCATAGAGCTCCAGAACATTGAGCTCTAGGAAACCTAGAGAGCCTTTAATTCAACTCCTCATTTTGGAGTGGAAAAATCGAAACCCAGAATAGGGAGGAGTCTTGCCCAGGTTTGCCCCACAGAGCTGGAAACTACAGGCTGAAAACAGCATCGTGCACATTTTCTCTCAAGAGACAGGTTTTCATATTCACATCGGCTGAGGTGTTCAGTCCTTGTCTGATCTTTCTTATCATTTTGGCATTGGTATAAATGTTAATATCTTTCTTAATGTTAAGCTGAAAATAAGGATAGGACTAATTTTTGTTTTGCTTTGTTTTGGCTCTACTTGATTTCTTCAAATCTCCAAAACTTTAATTTTTATGTGCTCTTTTTTCTTCTTGATATGAATAGTTTCAACTGGAATTATTATAGCATATGTGATTATTCTCTGTCTTTCTGTTCTTCTTTTATAACCTGTTAAAGCCAAAATATAATTTGGGCTACACAAGATGTTTTCCCATCAGGTCAGAAGATAAATTTGAATGTATTTTTGCTCATCTGGATTAACTGGGAAGAAGCTAATTAAATATTATATGTGTGTATATATATATATATATATTTAAGTTTAATATAATTATTAAATTGTATCATTTAATATATATTAAGTTTAATATAATAAATACATGTATTATATATAATACCTATTTGATTATTTAGCCTTAAAACATATATCCAACCATGATAATGTCTATGCACAAGTGATAATAATAGTTTGTATAATTCATCAGCTGCCTTACATTTAATAGCCAAGTCAATCATTTACAACCCGATATTTATACTTAATTACTTGGCTCGACACTTAGTAAATGCTCAAATCAGTGGTTGACATTTTTGAGTCCAAATACCCAAATTACATTCTTGACTCTGCTACTTATTGGCTCCCTAACTAACAGAAAGTCATTTGGGAATTCTGAGCCTGAGTTTCCTCGACTACAAAACAATCCCAACAACAACAATAACGGTACGAATCTTCTCACCCATCTCTCAGGGTTTTGGCTTTATGACCATGGTCTTCCATATCTACCTGGAACAGGTGTTGCCTGAGATATCCCTCTCCACCTCCATTGTACCCACCCCCAAATAAGTGCTGGTTAACTAACAACCTCCAAAAGACTTTCAGGCTCTAAACAAGTCATATACAGGTTTGAAGTAAAACCTTTTTTGCCATGTTTTTTCAATCTACAGTGTGTAGTTCTATTTTGAAGCAAAGTCTGAACCCTTGAAGAGAAAGATGTCAAGACATCAACTGTGTTCTTTATTTTGTGTCAAGACCTAATGGGATAGTAATTGTTAGGGAACCAGAACCTCTTGGGAAGAGGGTAGTTATTTTGATCTAACCATGTCGTGACAGAAAAACATCACAGTGGCTCGACCACAAAAGATCAAGAATGAGGAGGAAGAAAAATCTGGTCTGAAAAAATAACCAACCCAGAAATCTAGGAACCAAAAAAGCTCAGGGGAGAAATTAACACTGTAGCCAAATCTCTTCTTAATTTTATTAACCAGACATTTGTCAGCACAAATGCTAAAAAAAAAAAAAAAAATCAAAGCTCATGTATCAGGAATGGGACCCATCTTACTACTTTCATTGTCACTGGGGAGCATTTTTCAAGCTGACTTCCTAAAAGGCATTGGGGCTTCTGTCTCATGTATGAAGATAATTATTTCTGTCACAATGAATACTTTAACCATCATTCCCAACTCCTACCCTCAAATCATTCATAGTTTCCAATAAAAGGAGAGAGACTTCTCTGTAAGATAGCAGCTTCTCTATTTTACAGACCTGGCAGAAAGCTTAATGAAAGGGAAAATGTTCCCAAACCTTCCATGTCAATGTCAAAATTTTTGATTGGTAATGTTTGCTTTTTCCACTATAGGATCACAGAGAAAAATGAAATTTAGATTAATTCAGTACTGCTGTTTGGGGCACCATAGCCACTGAACAGAGTGAAGTTTTGGACCTAGGTTTGCTTGTTTCCTGATGAAATTAGATACTTACATTTCACAACCCTTTAATTATAGTGATAATTTGTACAATAAAAGTCAATGAAGACAGAAAGATGGATGGGTGGATGGATGGATGATGGATGGATGGATAGATGGATGGATGGATGAATGGATAGAGAAAGAGAGGGGAAGGAGAGGGAGGGAGGGAAAGAGGAAGCAAAGAAAGAAAGAGAAAAAGGGAAAATGTTGAAAGTTGGTGGGTCTAGGTATCTGGGTGAGGGATATGCTGGAATTCTCTATCATTTTTGCAACTGTCTTGTAAGTTTGACATTATTTCAAAATGTAAAAGTTCATATAAAATGGCAATGAAGCAAGTATCTTGGTCTTGTGCTATCCTACACTGGCACCCCAGGGCTCTGTCTTACCATCTGTAAAAATGGGTCTGATAACTTAACTTAAAAACTTGCTTGATTTTGAAGAACTCTGAAACTTTCAGAAAGGTTATAACTCCAGTGCAAAACACTTTTCTTTTTCTGAACCATTGGAGAGCAAGTTGGCCATCACAGTGCTCCATTGCCCTGAACACATCAGTGTGCATTTCTTACAAACAAGGACATTTTCCTGCAAATCCACAATACACCCACCAAAGTCAGCAAATTAACATTAGCACGTTCATGCTTCATCAGTTCTTTCAATGATGTCCTTTTTAGCAAAAGGATCCAGTTCAGAATCATTCATTGCTTCTAGTTGTCATGTCTCTCTTAATTTCTTTCAGTCTGGAGTAGTTCTTCAGTCTTCCTTTGACTTTCGTGACCTTGATACCTTTGATCATTGTAGGCCAGTTATTTTATAAAATATCCCTCAGTCTGGGTTTTTCTGAAGCTTCCTCCTGACTAGATTGAGGAGGAGCATCACGGAAGGGACGCTGTGCTCTCCTGTTTGCATCCTATCAGGTGCCGCATCACTTCGATTTGTCCATTGTGGATGGTGTTGACTTTGGCCACTTGATTCAGGTTGTTTCCTCCTGGTTTCTCCACTTTAATGACACTTCCCCTTCATAATAATTATGTATTTTGTGGGGAGATATTTGAGACTATGTAAATATCCTGCTCTTTATCAGACTTTCCATTTATTCATTTTATATCAATATGAACTTGTGGTTTCTTATTTTCTTGAATGCCGTATGACAGATGTAAAGAGTTCCATCTGTGCCCTGAAAGAAAATCTTATTTCCTGTGCCCGCAGACTGGAGGTTTCTGAAAATCAGACGCAGTCTCTTATTGTGCGAGTAGCACATTTACAGCGTAAACTAAAATCTCAACCTCTCAGGGTGTCTGCTGTTAAAGTAAAGGCATTGATTGGAAAAGAATGGGACCCAGAAACTTGGGATGGAGACATATGGATTGATAATAATGACAGTGAGGACATTGGAACCCTGGATTCTGCTGGGTCATTGTTAGATTTACCTGTAGAGGGCTGTCCTGGGGAAACAGCTTCTCTGCCTCCAGTCTGCCCTAAGGAGCCTGCCACGCAACTCCCACCTAAGGAGATTGACCCTTCAATGCCTGCTAATCTTATAATCACCTCCCCTGAGGAAGCAGCCCTCACTCTTTCGTCTGGAGAGACTAATCCTGTTTTAAGAGATGAAAATGCAACAGAGTGCCCTGAGGTGAATGGCTTGAGAGATAATTCTAACTCTTTTCATGACCCACCCCCACCTCCAGTTTTTGCTTCAAGACCTATAACTAGGCTCAAGTCCCAACAAGCCCCAAAGGGTGAGGTAAAAAGTGTGACCCATGAGGAAGTACGCTATACTCCAAAAGAACTGTATGAGTTTTCCAACTTATACAGACAGAAACCAGGGGAATATGTGTGGGAATGGATATTGAGAGTGTGGGATAATGGTGGAAGGAATATAAGGTTGGATCAGGCTGAATTTACTGATATGGGCCCACTAAGCAGAGATTCTGCATTCAATGTTGTAGCTCGAGGGGTTAGAAAGGGTGTTAACAGTTTGTTTGGGTGGCTGGCTGAAACATGGATCAAAAGGTGGCCGGCATTACCAGAAGTTGAAATGCCAGAACTGCCCTGGTATAATGTGGAGGAGGGGATTCAAAGGCTTAGAGAGATTGGAATGTTAGAGTGGATTTATCATGGAAAACCTGCTCACACAGTCCTGGAATGTCCAGAGGACACACCTTTTACCAGGACTGTAAGGAATAAATTTGTGAAACTAGCTCCATCATCCCTGAAGAGCTCTGTAGTCGCCCTTCTCTGTAGGTCAGATATTACTGTAGGAACTGCTGTCACTGAGCTGGAATCCTTAAACACAATGGGGATAATCGGGTCCCGAGTCAGCAGAAGCCAAGTGGCTGCAGTTAATCGCCACAGACAAGGTGGACAGGGCTACCATAATATAAAACAGGCTCAAAGTAGCAATCAAAATAATATGACTCGCAGAGACTTATGGCGTTGGCTAGTGGATCATGGAGTACCAAGTAGTAAAATAGATGGGCAATCGACTAAATTTTTGTTTGAACTATATAAGCAGAAGAATTCTAGGCCACGTGAACAAAAATCTCCCTTGAATTACAAAAACAGAGAGTCACGGCCCCTTAATCAATTCCCAGACTTGAGACAGTTTACAGATCCAGAGCCTCTTGAATGAAGGGAAGGCCGGGTACCCTTGGAGAAGGACCCTGTCACACTGCCAAAAATTTACACTGTTAATCTTCCTCCCAGCCTTCCCCAGGGGGACCTACGGCCTTTTACCAGGGTGACTGTGCATTGGGGAAAAGGAAATGATCAGATATTTCGTGGATTATTAGACACTGGGTCAGAAGTGACATTAATTCCCGGAGACCCAAAACGTCACTCTGGTCCACCAGTCAGAGTTGGGGCTTATGGAGGTCAGATGTTTGATGGAGTTTTAGCCCAGGTCCGTCTCACAGTGGGTCCAGTGGGTCCCCGGACCCATTCTGTGGTTATTTCCCCAGTGCCGGAATGCATAATTGGAATAGACATACTCAGCAACTGGCAGAATCCTCACATTGGTTCCCTGACTCCTGGAGTGAGGGCTATTATGGTGGGAAAGGCCAAGTGGAAGCCACTAGAGCTGCCTCTGCCTAGCAAAGTAGTGAACCAGAAGCAATACCGGATTCCTGGAGGGATTGCAGAGATTAATGCCACTCTTAAGGACTTGAAGGATGCAGGGGTGGTGATTCCCACCACATCCCCATTCAACTCTCCTATTTGGCCTGTGCAGAAGACAGATGGGTCTTGGAGGATGACTGTGGATTATCGTAAGCTTAACCAGGTGGTGACTCCAATTGCAGCTGCTGTCCCAGATGTGGTATCATTGCTTGAGCAAATCAACACATCCCCTGGTACCTGGTATGCAGCTATTGATCTGGCAAATGCTTTTTTCTCAATTGCTGTCAGCAAGGACCACCAGAAACAGTTTGCATTTAGCTGGCAAGGCCAGCAGTTTACATTCACCGTGCTACCTCAGGGTTATATTAACTCTCCAGCCCTATGTCATAATATTGTCCGCA